>NW_020173198.1:10753625-10753719 GCF_003031525.2 Neophocaena asiaeorientalis asiaeorientalis | reverse complement strand
GGCCCGGAGACGGTGCACCCTCCCGCCGCGGCCCAAGCGGGCCGGACGAGGTGAGCGGGGCGGGGCCGTGCGGGGCGGGGCCGCCGCATCCCCG
>NW_020173198.1:10749242-10753522 GCF_003031525.2 Neophocaena asiaeorientalis asiaeorientalis | reverse complement strand
CGCCCCGAGGGCCGGGCCCCCCACCCAGCAGCTGGCCTGGGGGCTCCGCTCCCCAACCCGCCCGCGGCCGGCCCCTTCGGGAGTGCTGCTGATGGGGGAAAACTTGGGTGACTCGGCGCCGGGGAAGCAGGGCGTTGGGGAGGGGTTGCCTGTGCCCGGCTCTGGGGCTTTTGGGGGAAGCTGAGGGGCCAGAGCCTGGGGGAGGGGACTGAAAAGAGGGGCCCTATCCTCTCTGGGGTTCCTTTTTCGATTAAAAATAACCTGCCGGGGAAGGAGGCGCCAGAGGTGGGGGATGTCTCGCTGCTTAAGTTCCCCCATCTCCTTTGTGGGGTGGAGCCCCCTTTTCGCAAACACCCCGTTACCAAAGGGCTGAGCTGGGGAAGGGCTCAGGCTATGGAAAGGGGCTTCCAGCGACTGGGTTGAGGTTTTCCCCTCCCCACTTGTTTTGCATCCGTATTAGTCTCCTGTGGTTACAATTTTTTTTTGTCATCTTTTACTTTCCTTTTGCTTATACTTTGAGGGGAGTTTGGGGGAACAGGGGGAGAATTAGGGAAGTTTGAGGAACAGCCAGGAAAGAAGGTAGGGCTACTCACCCCTGCTCTGACTTGCCTGACCCTGGGGTCAGGTTTGGGGTGCAGCTGAGGATGCCCAGTATCCTGGTACCAGTGGGCATGCCATTCCACCCCCTGAAACGTGAGGCTCGTCTCTGTGGGGACCCCCACCTCCAGGTTTCTTCTGAATGTCCATTGCTGAGCCTGCTGAGTCTTGGAGTCCATTCTCTGTAGTTTAATCCCCAGTGTCTTGGGCTTTAGTTTCCCAGTAATGCTATTTGCCTCTTTGTTACAGGAAGCACTCTTGTGTCCCACCATCTTGATTATTGGTAAACACGGAATGCAGTTCTGGACAGGATAGTTTTCCCACTTTTGTTTAGGAATCAGGAGAGGGAAACACCCTTGGTTCGTTGGAGCCAGTGATTAGCATCCAAAAATACCTTCTTGTTCTGTTTTGTGGTCCTCTCCTTGCAGGCTGCATTTGGAGTGTTGAAAAGTCATCCTTGAGGGCCCCGTGGGAAAGGCTTTATTTTTGGGAGGTATCACTTGGTAGAATAACAAAACACTTCTGGGTATGTCTCACATTTTCAGGCCAGTGGGACCAGAGATTTACTCTGGGGCTGGAAATAGTCCAGAGCTTTGCACTCAAGGTCCAGGACTAATTGGAGAGCAGACTTATTTGCAAAGTAGTGTTGTACTTAGCAGAGAGAGGAGAATCTGAGGAGTCCTTGCTCCCCGTACCTGGTGTAACAACAGCAAGATGATTTCTGTAAGAATCAGATGGGGATCTGGTCTAGTGTTGGCTGTGAATACTGGAGTATTTCCTTGTTTATTTTCTTCTCATAAATTACAGAGGGGAAAAAATAGGCGGCTGTAAATTAGATTCTGCGCCAGGGTGTATTTTATTGATGGCAACTGGCAGTTGACGTCTAGTCAGGTTTTCCAAAGTCGACTGGGTTTGGGGGTGTCCTCCGTTTATTTAGCTAAAGAAGCTCATCCGGGGAAACAGTTGTGTTTTTTCTCCTGCAAGGACTTTTGCTACAGAAGTTGCCAGGTGGTTGGCTTTCCCTTCTGCCAGGCCCTGCATCTTTCCCCAGTCTTTGGCCTTGCAGACTTTCCTCTGCGCTCCCTCCCTCTGGATTTCTGGACTTGCTGGATGTCCCAATTTCTGGAGGTGCCCTGGAACCAGAGTTTGAGAGTAGGCAGCTGGGGCATGAGAACTTCCAGGTAGCAGGAGAAACCAAATGTAATTGAAAGCAGGTGACTTCTGTGTTTTCCAGGGCACACACTCAAGGCCAGGAGAGACTCTGTGACCTTGGGCAAGCCAGTGTGCCTCTCTGTGCCTCAGTTTCCTCATCTGTAAAGTGGGGGTGGGGGCCCCCAAAGTCTCAACCTCCTGCGGTTGTTTTGAAAAGTAAATGAGTCCATCTGTGCAAGTGGCTCAGCCTGTGCCCTGCACAGAGTTAAGCAGAGGTTATTCTTCTTTCCAAAGATGAAGTTGTGCGTTTCGAGTTGCTTGTCCTTCCTTTGGACCCACTTTTTCTTCACCTGGGGCATGGGATTGGGCCACCCACCCAGTCATGCCTGCCTCCTCCCTTGACCAAGGTCATGTGTTTAGAAATCAAGGTGACTAGCCCACCTGAGACTCTAGTCAGAGCTTTGTTCCTGGGCCAGTGCCGGCCTCTGAGCCCCAGGAAATGGCCAGAAAAACCAGCACGTGGAAATAGCCCGTGGTGAGTGTTTGGCTGACTTCCCACCTTCACCCAGGCAAATGCTCTGGGATGGAAAAAGAGGAACTTGGTTATCTAAATGGAAAATAGGGGCTGAGTTCCCCAGCGATGGGTTTGCCTTTGGTTTTTTTTTTGAGGGTAGTTGTGGGGGGGGCGGGTAGGAAGGACTGTTTTGTGGCTGATGTTTAAATGATGGTTGGGAAAATGGGCACGGGCCTCCCCTTGCGAGTTAATTTTTTTAAAAAATTCATTTATTAATGTGTTGCATGTCCAGTGTAGAAAAATCAGAAAATGTCGAAAAGTAAGCGACAAGTCAGTAAGCAGTGGAGTATGGCGGCTCTGAGCAGTGCTCACATCCCTGGGGTTCAAATCCTGGCTCTGCAGCTTGGGCGAGTTACTTCCCCCTTCATGCCTCAGTTTCCCCATGTGTATAATGAGGACGGTAACACGGTACCAAGAGAATCCTTGGCAGGTGCTTAGAATGTTGCTGCTTGGTATACAGTTAGCACTTAGTACATGTGAGCGGTGCAGCAACTGGAATTTTCTAGTTAATTTTTGCTGCTGTACCTGCTGCTGCTGGGGATGAACAGAAGTGGCGGATCTGTGTCACGGTTCATGGAGTCCTGCTAATATTTGGTCCTGGTGCTGATACTTGCCACGGAGCTGCCCTGAACCATCTTCCACCTGAGTAACCCCCTGAATATTCAATTTAGCTTCTAAAGGGTGGGAGAAAAGGAGTATTTTAGAAACCATTTGAAATTCTTCTTGGGGTAAGGTCTGACCTTGGGGTCAGGCTAATTCCTGGCGTAATTAGCTCCCTTAGGCTTTACAACAATGTAGAATGAGCGGATTTATTTTTCCCCCATTCTTCAAATTTTCTATGGGTTTTTAGACGCATCACTGTGCCTTCCTCCACCTTCCTCTCTGCCCCTCCTTCCAGTCTCCTCTCTCCCTTGCGGATTAGAGCCAAAGGGCCCCTGGAACCGATGGGGTCTTCCCCTCCGTCCACCCCACTTCACGCATGTTGAATCTGAGGCCCAGAATGGCAGCGTGACAAGGCGGATGGCTTTGGGAGGAGAAAAGCCATTCGAGAGGCTAGGGCAGGGCAAGGGCTAGTTCAGGGTTCCTGGGTTCCCCTTCAGCCTTGCAGAACGAAGCCCCAGCGACCCAACAACAAGGAGCAGTGATCTTCTCCCAGCTGGACCGGCTCTGTTTGTGATAGTCTTGGAGGACCCTCACGTTTGGAACGCAGTGGTGGATGGAAAAATCTCTTTCCATTCGTGTTCTCAACTTTTTGGAACTAACGTCTCCACCTGGGTGTCTCATGGGTGGCTCCAGTTTACCGCATCCCACATGGAACTTGGAGGCCCCTCACCCCAGCCCTCCCCATCTCAGTTGATGGCAGCCCTGTCCCCAGAGGCTCAGGCCCAAACCCTGCGTCATCCCTGACTCCCCACCTTTGCCTCCCGTTGCACAGCTGATCTGTCAGCAAATCCTGTTGCCCGTTCCTTCAGAATGCCTGCTTCTCACTGCCTCTCCAGCTGCTGCTCCGGCCAGAGCCACCATGGGCTCAATCCTGCATTTGGATGTACCCGCCTCAGTGCGTTCCCTGCTGCCCTCCTTGGCCCCTACAGTCTGGTCTCAACCCCGCAGCCAGAGGGCTCCTGTTAAAGACAGAGGTCAGATCCTCTCCCCCTTGTGCCCAAGACCCTGCAGCGATGCCCCACTTCCCTCAGGGAAAAAGCCAGAGGGCTTAGAGAGGCTTACAGGCCTGACAGCATCTGGTCCCCTCACCTCTCTGACCACATCACCTGGTACTTTCTGTCTCCCTCACACTGCCTCAGGGCCTTTGCAGTTGCTGTTTCCCCTGCCCAGAATGCTCCTGCACCTTCAAATCCTTGTTCAGATGTCACCCCAGACAGCCTTTCCCTGACTCCCTGCCGCTTCCTTGTATTCCCAGTCCTCTGGCTCCTCCCAACCCCCCCACCCAACCCAGTAC
>NW_020173198.1:10747602-10749186 GCF_003031525.2 Neophocaena asiaeorientalis asiaeorientalis | reverse complement strand
CCCGGACCGGGGCACGAACCCGTGTCCCCTGCATCGGCAGGCGGAATCTCAACCACTGTGCCACCAGGGAAGCCCTACACCAAATCTTTTACTTATTTGTTTTGTTTACTCCCTGTAAACTCTCACCAAAAGGTCAACTTCACAGGGGCAGGGGTTTTGCCTGTGCTGTGTAATCCCAGCACCTGGAACAGTGCCTGGAACATAGTAGGTGCTCAGTAAATATTTACTGAAGGAATGAATGACATGAAGCTTTGGAGTGGCTTGTGAGCTGGGTTGGAACCTCTTTCCAGAGCTCTCTAAGGATGAAATAGTCCCTTACCTGTTTGGAATGGATTCTCAGGTAGAACAAGCCTTCCAGCTTCCACATCCAACTGCTTATATTTTGTATTGCAAAGGTCAGAACTGAGTCTTGTCCGTCCCTTTTTCCAGGACTCAGAGACTGGCATACTGTAGGCGCCATTAGCATTTGAATTTCAGTGTCTGAGGTATGTGTTCCTTGGGGGGAGTTAGATCTGGCCCGCTGGTGTGCTGCTTTGACTTTATTTTAATGTTGAATTACTGTGATTGCTAATATTTACAGATGGGGAGAATTCACAGAAAAATCTGCATTTCTGACTTTTGAAAAATCATTGCATGAGGGCCCGTGTTTGTACATGGTGGTGGTCAGCTGGGGCTGCCCCCTGCAGAACAGGCCTGCTGGCCCCAGATTGCCACAGTCCCTGCTCCTCCTTATTGCGCTTTAATTCGTAGGCCCGGTGTCTGTTGCCTTTTTTCTTCGTGCTTTCTTACCTGGTCTGCTTCCCTCACTGATGGACCCCACCTGGCACCCATAGGCGTTTGAGTCGGCATCTCCTGCTTTGAAGCCCGGCCTTTTGGTGAGGTGACTGGGGCCGCTCTGGCTCACTGGTTTGGTGCTGCTCTAGCTTGGTCATGTTGGCAGGAGGGAGATGGATAAGCAAATTATCAATGCCCGGGGAATTTGAAGCAAGCGTCTAGTTTGTGATGTTGGCTCCAGATTTTCATGGTGGGATAAGGTCTAGATTTCATCAGCTCTTAATGGTCAGTAAAACTCTAGCCCATAAAAACTTACCTGAACGTTTTGCCAAAAGAAATAAAGGGCTAATGAAATGGATTGAGATAATGACAAGGACTTGACCATCCTGAGGTGAGTGTTTCCCCCAACCTGGCATGGTAACTGAGACAGCGTCTCTTCCGGTGGAGCTGTGGAACCCCTGCTTCCCTCTTGAAGGCTGAGCAGTGAGGAAGCCGGCGTGGGGGAGGGGTGGTAGGTGTGGAGCAGTTTCTCATCCTGGGCACGCTTGACCTTTTGGGCCAGATAACTCCGTTGTGGGTCTGCCCTGTGCGCTCTGGGCTGTTTGGCAGCATCCCTGGCCTCTACCCACTAAATGCCAGTAGCACCTCCCCGCTGTTGTGACAACAAAAATGTCTTCAGACGTTGTCAGACGTCCCCTGGGTGGCAAAGTCCCACAGCCGTTGGTGGGGAGGAATCTGGAGGAGAAATCTGGGGCAAGACTTTTGCCTCACCCCTCCTGCATTTCCTTAAGTTTTTTTTTTTTTTTTTTT
>NW_020173198.1:10722162-10747373 GCF_003031525.2 Neophocaena asiaeorientalis asiaeorientalis | reverse complement strand
TTTTTTTTTTTTTTTTTTTTGTGGTACGCGGGCCTCTCATGTGGGATCTTCCCGGACCAGGGCACGAACCCATGTCCCCTGCCTCGGCAGGCGGACTCTCAACCACTGTGCCACCAGGGAAGCCTTTCTTAAGTTTTTAGGCTGTTGAACGTCTCCCGTAATTGGCTTATTGGGGTTGCCGTGGAGAAGCTTAATGAGATGTTAAGGAGGTTAAACTCCAATTAGCTAGAGAAGCGATTGCAGCCGTTTCTATGCCGTTTGCCACTTTCCACCCAGGGCTTTTCTCCCCGAATCCATTTGGGTTGGGAGTGGGGTTTCTGACGGCTCAGTCCCAGGGTGAAGTCCTGGTCCTTAGAGGTCAGCTTTGAAGCGCTGCTCCTTCATCTTAAACTGCCCCACGATAGGTGGACAATCACAAAGTCGAGACTCTACTTAAGTTTCCCCTTGGTTTAATTGTGGGGCTTCATCTCCTGGAGGAGGTTGCCAAGTTCTGAAAAATGGGTTCTAGGTGACCCGGGGAGGGCGGCATCCGGTACTCTCGGGGAATAATTCAGGTTTTTTGAGGCTTTTTCCTTTCCTCTCAGTGAGTTGTCTCTCTGAGAACCTCCGTTTACCTTTTATTGGCCTCTTAGGTAACTACGGATACTTGCTTGGGGATACCTTCCTCTCTGGAGAGCAGTTATCAGTGCCTGCGTTTCCCCGGCACGGACAGCTTGAGAGTGGTTTTTACAACACTGGATTCGTTCTCCTGTTCTTCTTGCAACCTTTTCTCACTCGTTCATTTATTCAGTCTTTTATTATTAATTGAGCACCTACAGGGTGCTGACACTGTTCTAGACGCTGGGAATACAGCCACGAACAAGGCAGACGAGGTCCACGTTCTCATGGAGCTTACGCTGGGGATGACCAAAATGATTTTGGGTGGCGGCAAGTGCCGCAAAGATGTGAACTGGGAAGAACTGGGGTGCAAGCTATGATAGGGGCATGTCCAGGGAAGGCTTTTTGGAGGAGGTGACATTTGACCTTTGACCTGAATGGCAAAGCTGGCTGTGCAAGGGCTGGGGGAAGGGAGCCTCAGACAGAGGGAACAGCAGATGCAAAGACCCTGAGGTGCAGAGCCTGTCTCATGAAAATCTTGCCTGGAGCATTCTGCAAAAATCCATAAAGCACTAATAAAATGGCTTGTGGTAATAATAAGGGTTTGGAAATTCCAAGGAAGAAGCTCACTGCAGCTTAGCGAGGAGATGGAGCGTTACTTGCTCCCTGATAGTCATGGGCTTTTGATCCATTTAGGTTTGAGCGAGTCTCAGGTTTATATTTTTCAATGAGTTTCATCTGTTTCAGAACCTTAGCTGCACCGTTCAGGGTCAGATCAAGTTCGAATTCCCCACTTGATTCCCCTCCAAAGCCTTTTCAGGACCCATTAAGATGATGAGGTGCTTTTCTTGCACGATTAAGATGACTTTCTATAGATTGCTAGAAAACTCTTCTTTTAAAACTAGATGTTGGAGTGAAGTAAGAAAGAGAAAAACAAATACCGTATGCTAACACATATATATATGGAATCTAAAAAAAAAAAAAAAGGTTCTGAAGAACCTAGGGGCAGGACAGGAATAAAGATGCAGACGTAGAAAATGGACTTGAGGATATGGGGAGGGGGAAGGGTAAGCTGGGACGAAGTGAGAGAATGGCATAGACATATATACACTACCAAATGTAAAACAGATAGCTAGTGGGAAGCAGCCGCATAGCACAGGGAGACCAGCTGGGTGCTTTGTGACCACTTAGAGGGGTGGGATAGGGAGGGTGGGAGGGAGACGCAAGAGAGAAGAGATGTGGGGAATATATGTATACATATAGCTGATTCACTTTGTTATAAAGCAGAAACTAACACACCATTGTAAAGCAGTTATACTGCAATAAAGATGTTAAAAACAAAACAAAACAAAACTAGATGTTGAATTGGCCTGGAAGATCTTGCACGGTAACTTTTTTGATTGTGCTTTTACTTTCAAAAAATTATCATTTTAAACAAGTTATAACTTTTTAAAAACGTTATAAAAGTCCCAGAATAAAACTATATTCTAGAAGAATATAAAGGGAAAGTAAAAGTTTCAGTACTTCCTCTCCCTGTGCTGTTTGCAGAAGTCGCCATTCATGGTAATTTCTTGGGTGTCCTTCTAGAAAATTTCAAGCATATGCAAATATGTATGAAGGGTGAGGGGGTGGGGAGAGATTGAAAATGAGTATCTTTTTTTACTCCCCAAATAGTTTCATATTCTAAATAATGTTCTGTATCTGGCTCCTTTCACTAAGAAACCAGTGTTGATTTTCTTTACATGTTAAGTCCATGCAAATTGAAAGAAAAAGGGAATAATACTTTGCAGGCCACACTTTCTTCTGTTAAGGACTGTGCTGTGTATTCACCCAGTCCTCCCTCGCTTGCTGTCAGGGTCCTTGGTTCCGGTTTTCAGTGTGATGAACTGTGCTGCCACGAGCACTCATCTTGGTACTGTATGCAAATAGATATAAATGACAAAGCAGAGTAAATCCCTACCCCCACCCCCCCCAGAAATTGCTGGGTTGGGGGATATGTGCATTTTGAAATCTGACAGTTCTAATTGTCAGGTGGAGCTGTAGTTTATACTCCCACTAATGGACTCACCAACATTTATTAAGCACCTGCTGTTTGTGGCATTTGAGAGCATTGATCAGGCTGGGAATTGACCAGGCTCATGTTGCTTCCCTGTGTATGAGAGGGTTTTGCCCAGCGGAGTTAAACCTTACGTTCCAGCGGATTTGGTCCAGAGAATGATTGGTTTTGTTCTAATTTTAAAAAGATATGTTTAAATTTTAAACGTTCTTTGACGTCTTTGTTGTTTAAAAAGTGTTTTTACATCAACAATTTAACAACAGGTAAAAGTTTTACTCATAATCTAATGCTAATACATGCTAATACAACGAATACATGTGAATACAACTAATGCATGCTAATACAACTAATACATGCTAATACAAGCTAATACAACTCGGATTTAATTTTTACATGTAAACTTTCTAGTTTCATTGTAGAGTTCTTTTGTTCCTAAAGTGATACTCCTTGTGAGAAAACAACATAGAGATATTTAAATAAAGCGTTAACTCTCTCTCTAATCAATAACCAAGATATACTTCCTGTCCTTTCTCTGTAATCATGGAAATGTTTATAAACATAAATAATATGCTTAAAAATAAAATGGGTTATGTTATAATCATCACTTTATTTTTGCTTAACATATGATCCATGGCAATACATAGAATCTCACTAGTAATTCCTTAGTGAATTGTATAATATAGATTTGCTATAATTAATTCAGCCATTTCCCAGCTAATAACATCGCTTGTGTTATTCCCCATTTTTTGTTTCTGTAAACAATGCTCCAGTGAACATTCTTGTACATGGGTTAAAATTATGTAAATTTTAGTTTTTAATGGGTATTGGCTGGTTATTTTCCAGAAAAGTTGTAGCAAGTCCATTCCTAGTGACAGGGACTGAGAATTCTCATTTCTCTGCATCCTTCCTGGCACTGGACATGGCCGAATTCTGTTAATTTGATGGACAAAAAAGATATCTTTTTTCACCCACGTTTCCCTTAGAAGTTAGAAGCTGAGCATCCTACAACATATTCCCTGGTAATTTGCGTGTTCTTTTCTGTGCATGTCTTTCTTTCAGTGTCCTTTTTGTGCATCTTTACTCTGGTTTGCTTTTCCCTGTTAATTTGCGGGGCCTCTCAGTATATTGGGAATCTTGCCCCTTTGTCTGTCATGTGTGTCGCACATATTTTTCCATTGGCCATTGTTTGTTGGTGTGTTGACATCCGATTCTTTTCCAGATTTTTATGTGGTTTTGCACGTTGAGCTTGTAAAGTGTGTACTATTTTCTATCCCACATTTTCATTTATTCTTGTAAGAATTTTCCCATGTTCCTGCACAACCTTTGTAATTATACCTTTAAATGTCCAAGCAGTAGTTCCTAGTATTGGTAGACTGTAATTTATATAATTATTGCCTGTGGTTTGACATTTAGGTTGCTGTTTCCCCCCCCCCCCCGCTTTTTTTTTCTTTCACAGAGAACATTGTAATGAATATCATATGGGTAGTGCCTGTTGACTTACTTTCTTGGAACATACTCTTAGGAGTGGAGTGAATATCTCAAATCATCGAAAAGGTTTTGTCCTATCTACAGCCTGGCTTGTGTTTAAAAAAGTGGTGGCTCAATTCTAGCAGGGTCTCTCTAAGGGTGCCCATCATTATTGCTGTTGTTTTTATGATTGTTAATAGCAGATGACAGGTGCATATTAATGGCAGTGCCTTCTGCAGTCCCTCTAATCAGCTTTATAAGGCTGGAGACCAGTGGCCCAGGGGAAAGCTGGAGCTTTAGGGTGCTGGGGAAGGTGGCCTGGTAGTTATAATTTAGATTACCCAGGAGCTCTATGATAAGGCTTCTTCCTCAAAAACAGTTTCACTCACTCAGGGTCGCGGAGCAAAGACACGTGGTAGTTTAGGCTCTGAGGACTGCAGTTGTAGTGTAATGGGGCTCTCCCTTCTTTTACTTTTGTCCACTGAGATCCTTGTGGTCTAGGTGGACCACTTCACACTTGGTGCTGGGGTCAGGGCTGGCCCACTTCCAGCTCATTTGCATATTTGGTGGGGAGGGCTTGGAGAAATGGCCCACCCCCTCAGTCAGACCCTCTTTATTCCCAAAGAGGATATTAGTTGGCGGTGGTGGTGGGGGGGCAAGCATTGGCAGCTGAAGGCATGGGGATACTTGGGCGAGGAGAAGGTGTAGCTCCAAAGAAAGCCAGGGACATATATGGCTGGGGTCACGAGGCCAGCTTCAGGGGCCTGGGGGCGAAAATCGGTCCTGCCAGTTCCCGGTGTGCGACCCTGGGCCAGCCACTTCACCTCTGGGAGCCTCAGTGTCCTCATCTGTAACGTGGGGATCATGATCATGCCGTGTATCTCACAGAGTTGGAAAGAAAAGAGGCAAGATATAGAGGATGCTTAGCTTAAGCGTGGCCGGCTCTCGCTGTGGTGCTGCAGGAGGCTGGACAGCACGGGACCGTGATGGACAGTTGGGTGCAGTGGAGTGGGGATTTCTGGTGTGGCAATTCTCTTCTGGTTTATCACCTCCTTGTAACCTCTGGGCCCAGGCAGGCCTTGACAAAATCAGGATGGAGCCCAGCGCAATTTCAGGGATTCAGACTACCGGTCCCCAGCATCTGAGGATTTGGGCTAATTCGCCCAGTTGTTATGGGGTGTCTGTAGGGTGCCCGGGTCTGGATGAGGCATGCCAGGGTGTAGGGTGTCAGCTCTGAAATTGGGCTGATGGGTGGGGAAATTCATTCTGCAGATTTTCTTTGTAGTTGAGGATTAAGAAGACTTGCTTAAGTACCTAAATCCATGGTACAGGAGTGAAGGTGGGCTGTGACAGCTGAGACTGCTGACAGATGCATACTTGGGAAGTTCCAGGTTTTCAGTTACTGTAAAGATGGTCACGATTGAGTTACTTAAAGGGACTTCTTTTCTCTTATGCTCTTCTTTGTCTGACATTATAAGAGGTCCAGTATAAAATGAAACAGTACAGGAACCAGTATAGTAGAATGTGAAAATCCTCCATAATGATGCTCTTCTAGAGATAACCTCTTATTGGCATTTTAATTTTCAGTCTCTTTTCTCCGCACATCCCAAATATAAGATATTTTTTTTTTGAAGCAGGAACGGGATTTTCTGAAAACATTCTTTGTGTTTCAGTAACTGTGCGTCTTGGATTCGACCCATTTTTAACTAACATATTTACTCGAAGGTGAAATGTCAACATGAGCCTAATGAAGTAATTTGCTAATAATTGTTTCCTCTCCAGGCGGTTGGATAGCCTTGTTTTTTAACTTCTATGTAAGGGAGATCTGGGAAAGATGTGAAGCAAGGTTGGGTGGGTGTCAAAGGGGCATGTTTTCCACACTCTTAGATGCCCCTTGCAGGAGACAGAGCCTCCGAGGGTCAGTGCGCCAAGACCGTGAGCTGTGCACAGAAGGCAGAGCTCTCACCCCTTGGTCCCGTAGCCTGGGCCCATTCAGTCGACATTCTCTGGGTGCTCTTGATTATCCTTGCACTGAACTTGATGCCGGGAGTCAAAGATGTGCAGAGCAGAGCTCCCTGCCACCTTTGAGTGCCAGTCTTGTCTGGGGATTGAACAAATGAGTGGAAGATCATAGCTGTGCAGTGCTACGAAAGGGAGCTCTGTGATGTAGTAGGGGGTTTGATCTGATCCAACAAAGGAAAGGAGAGACTTCCTGAGCCTATATTATATTATAGGTTTGGCTGTATGTGGCATAGACCCTAAACACAGTGGCTTAAGATAGAAGCTAAATTCTCTCTGGTGTAAAAATCCCAGTTTGGTGTGGCAGCTCTGTCCCTGAGGGTGTCAGGGGCCCAGGCCCCTCCTGTCTTGTTGCTTTGCTGTCCCCAGGTGCCGCCCACATTGTTGACCCAAGAATGTGTACCGCTGTGACTTCCCTGGTGGGCCAGTGGTTAAGAATCTGCCTTCCAGTGCAGGGGATGCGGGTTTGATCCCTAGTCGGGGAACTAAGATCCCACAGGTCGCGGGGCAGCTAAGCCGGTGCACCACAACTACTAAGCCTGTGCGCTCTGGAGCCCGCATGCCGCAACTAAGACCCGACACAGGCAAAACTAAAATAAATAAATATTAAAAAAAAAAAAAAAAAAAGGAATGTGCAACCCCATGTCCACATTCCAGCCAGAGCGAAGGGGGCAGAAGGGTGCAACCCAGAAGTCACCCACATCACTCTGTTCACATCCCACTGGCCAGTACCTAGTCATGTGACCACATCTACCTACAAGGGAGTCCGGGAAATGTAGTTTCTTTTCTGGACAGGCATGTGCCCAGCTGAAGATTAATTACTAGGGGTTCAGGAAGAGTGGGTATTGGAGTACAACTAGTAGTTTGCTACAGAGACAAAAGCAGAAGATAAGAGTGTTCTAGGCAGTGGAAAAAGCATGTACAAAAGCCCCAGCTTAACAAGGAAGGCCAGTGTGCAGATTGGAGAGAAGGGGGGCTGGTGTGAGGAGACAGACAGTGGACCTCTAGACTTGGATCCTCCAGAAAGTCTTGGTTGCTTGATTTTCTGTCTTTAGCACCAAGGCAGGGGTATTTTACATACAATCCTTACAGGCAGCTTCCTTTCTAGGTGTTGCAAAGAACCAATGACTGAATCAATTCTAGTCTTATTTATTTATTGGCTGTGGTGCATGGGATCTTCGTTGCTGAGCTCTGGCTTCTCTCTAGTTGTGGCACACAGGCTCTGGAGTACGTGGGCTCTGTAGCTGCTTCATGTGGGCTCAGTAGTTGTGGCACATGGGCTTAGTTGCCCCACTGCATGTGGGATCTTAGTTCCCCGACCAGGGATCGAACCGGTATTCCCTGCATTGCAAGATGGATTCTTAACCACTGGACAACCCGCGAAGTCCCCAATTTTAGTCTTTAGTCCTATTTTATTGGGTGACTTTGGTGAGAATTTATTTTTGTAAATAACATGCATTGAGGATTATTCTACGTCAAGTAGTGCCTTCTTTGTAAATACTTTGTTTGGGGCTCATGGTAATGCTGGGTATGTGCTCTTATGATCCCTTATTTAGATGTGGAAACTGAGGGCACAGTTAAACTTGCCCATGTTCACACAGCTGGCAAGGGTTGTAGATGGTGTTCAAAGCTTCCAGTTTGACCTCAGTGCCTGCCCTCCTCTCCACTGTCTCACCCTCAGTCCCTTGTGTGTAGTCTTCATGATTTTGACATTTATGTCTCACTTCATACCTACTAGGATTGCATTTGGCTCTAAGGAACAGAAAGCATAACTCCAGTGGCCTAGACCTAAAGGTATTTATTTTTTTACACATCAGGAGGTCTAGTACCTCTGGCGGTTGCTGGCATTGGATTAGTGACCCAGTGGTGTCAGGGCTGACACCATTTTCTGTGTCTTTCCCTCAAGGCCCCAGAATGGCTGCCATCACATGTAGGTTCAAGGTAGGGAGAGAGAAGGAGCACACCAGCCTCATTTATCTCTTTTTATTCAGGAGAGTAAAAATATTCCCTCAAAGCCCCTCTCCTGGTGCTATAGACTTCTGCTCGTGTCTCCTTGGCTGGAGCTGGATCACATGACCACCTCTAGCTACTAGGGAGGCAGGGAAAGTGAGCATTTGGTTTTACGCTTCTTTAGTGGGAGACAGCGAGAGAGAAGGGAGTTGGGAAAGGCTGTTGAGGAAGCTAACCAGTAGTGTCTGCCACCTACTTATTTATTACTTTTCTTTAAATAAGTTCACTTTTTTTAAAAAACCTAAATAAATTTATCCCCAAAGGAAGTTTCATGTCACTTTTGAATTTCTATGAGGTTGCAGGTTGGTCATATTCTTGTGTTTACCTAATAGCTGTTAAATATGTCACCACTAAATGAAAAAACAGGATATTCTGCAAACTGCCTAGATCAGTGCTTCTCTCCTCCAGCAGTTTTGGCCCCAGGAGACATTTGTCAACATCTGGAAACATTTTTGGATGTCACAACTGGAAGGAGGGTGCTCCTGGCATCCAGTGGGTAGAGGCCAGGGATGCTGCTAACATTGTACAATGCATAGGGAAGCCCCCCAATAACAATGAATTATCGGGGCCCAAGTGTCAAGAGTGTGAAGATTGAGAAACCCTTGCCCAGACTCAGTCCACATGCTGCCATGTTTTGGGTAAGGCCATGATTTGCTAGTCACTTATCACTGTCTGTGTGATTCTGTTTTCTCCCGGGTGACGGTGTATCGGTAACACTTTACATCTGTAGCCTGCTTGTACTTTTCAGGCCTCTTCCCACAGCTAATCAGATCTCCAGCAAACCTGAGAAGTATACATGTGGATGTGAATCCAGCATGTTGCTGCTCCCCAAGTATCTTATAGAACTTGAGGAGAAGGGAGCTCATGGACCCAGAAGTGGTTGAAATAAAACCCCTTTTCTGAGGCAGATCCTATCTGAGTGTGTGTTTCAGAAAGAACACTGTGCTGGTAGAGAGGATTGCTCTCATGGGGCAGAAACCATGGCCCTTGGGAAAGGGCTGTACGTCCTTTGTTGAGTAGGAGGTTTTATTGCCTCCTCTCTGCCTGGGTTTGGCAAAAACAACCTGGCCTGGGCAAGGGCCTGGGGAAGGGACTGTGGAGACAGGAACGCAGCTGGCAGGTGGAGATTATCAGATGAGGCTGCTGGCGGTTTTGCCCTAGGTGGCCTGGTCAGGTAGCTTGACAGTTACACTCATCCTCCCGCACCCCCATTAAAGTTACTCGAGTTGTTATGGAGCCGTGCTGAAGAGGTGGGGCAGGGTGGTGATTGCCTCTCTCCTAGGGTTAGCTTGGCTAACAAGTAAGGGCAGTTTTCATTTCTCCTTCTTGGTTCTGGAAACTTAGGAAAAAGCCTCTTGCCATCCTTCATGGTGCAGTAAGATTAGAGAAGAGGCTGGGGTGTTGAGAGAGGCACACCACATCTCATCGAATCCAGGAGGCCGGCAGTTGTGACATGCTTCCCAATTTCAGGGACGCTAGGCTATGAAAACGTGGCCAGCAGAGATTGTAGGATGCACTGATCTCGAGATGCAGACAGATGTCACGTGACGAAACATGGGCCTTTGAATTGATGCAATAAGATAATAGTTTCTATTTTCTTTTTGGCCGCGCAGCGTGCGGGATCTTAGTTCCCCGACCAGGGATCAAACCCGTGCCCCCTGCAATGAAAGCGCGGAGTCTTAACCACTGGACCGCGAGGGAAGTCCCAAGATAATAGTTTCTGATCCCTCCCTCTTCTGTGTGTTATTGTTGTAGGTCCAGTGCTAAGTACAAGTGAAACCATAGCCTCCCTGCCTCATGGAGGCCAGTTGGGAAGATGTTTCGAGGAAAATAGCAACACAGGGAGCCAGTGTAGCCTCCGCTCAGATCCTGGTTCTGCTACTTGCCAGCACTGTGACCTCAGTAAAGTGACTTTACCTCTCTCTGCCTGTGTTTTCTCATGTGTGCACAATGGTAGCGCCTGCCTCATAGAGTGCTAAAATTAAATAAGTTAATATACAGTTACGGTGCCAGTCCTATCACTGCGAAGTGCTGTTATTATTACTATTGCTCTCCATCGTTGTTATTACCATTGTCTTCATCATCATCATCGTTACACAGCAGTCCCTGCTCTGGCCCAAAGTGAAATCTGAGGATCTGGGAGGAAGCAGAGGTGGAAAAAGTACAGGACAGCGATGTAGGCCCCTCGATTGGCCCCTAAGTTAGCCACAGTTGACTTCTGGTCTTCTGGGTAACACGGTCTCCTTGGCCCAGGTCAGGGAGCGTTTTCATTCTGTGCCTCAGTTTCCGCATCCATAAAATGGAGACTAGTGATAGGACCTGTCTCCTCATAGGTTTGTTTCAGGGATTAGACAGGTTGAGCCTGTGCCTGGGGCTATTTAAGGACTTTCTATGAGGGTACCTAAACCTCTCCAGAAAAACAAGACCTCCCTTCCACCTTCAGCACCAAGCATTTCTGTGATGTGGGATCCTCCCCTAACCCTTAATCACAGCTCTTAGGTGGTTGCAGATGGTGTCACAGCTCTTGTTCTTGGTCTGCTTTCACATGCAGGTTAAAAACCCTCATCAGAGGGCGTGAGCCTGGGTGGCCAATGCCTGCCCCTCTCTGTTGGTGGCCTCTCCAGAGCCAGAGGTGGCCCCGGCTTTGGTTCGTGACAGCTGGGTCATTTTCAGCAGGATCCCCTGCCACTGCTTGCTCAGCTCTTGCGTGCCTGGGAGCTTCCTGGTTGTCACTGAGAATGGCCCAGCATGTGAAAATTGTTCCTTTTCTTGCTGTTTGAGTTATTTCCTTTGGGCTTGTGCCCATAACTATGATTGCTGGGTCACAGGCGGGGACAGTCTCTGGCTTTTCTTTGCGCGTTTCTGGGTTGCTCTTCAGATAGATTTATTCACCCCTTCTTTCATTTGTTGAACAAGTCTTTAATGAGCACCTCCTGTACGCAGGTGATTAAAGGACACGATCCCGCTTTGGGGAGATTACAGGTAGGAGGGAAAGAGGTGTCTACTTAGAGCTCAAACGGGAAGTAGTTGATAGTGCAGACGTGCAGGGCATTCACAAAGCCCTGGGGACTGTGCTAAGCTCTTCACAAGTCCTAATGATTCCGTCCCACAGTAGTGGAGTAGAGACTGATGGGGAAACGGAGGCAGAGAGAGGTGACGTCACCCAGCTAGTAGATGGCAGAACTGGTTTCAAACCCAGGCCATCTGGCTCGAGTCTGGTTGGTAACCCCTGTCCTGTGCTGCCCCATAAACATAGGGGCACTGAAGGAAATACACGGGATTTGGTCCTAGTAAAGAACCCGGGAGGGGGGCGCTTTAGACAGGTAGGCCTCTCTCCTCCGGCATCGCTGGAAGGATGTGAAGGAACTGGCCTGGCCAAGGGTATTCCAGGGCCAGAACAGTGGGTGGGAGCCCCCGAGGTGGGGAAAAACCTGGGTGAAATTGAAGGACGGTGGGGAGGCCATCACAGCTAGAGCATCAGAGGTCAAGGGGAGAGTATCGTGAGCCACAGTAGGGGCACGACCATGCCTTACAGGACCCGGTAAGACTGATGGTCATAGCTAACAGTCACGGCGCTCGTTAGCCCCAGGCCCTGGACAAAACACTTTCCATTTAAAAACAGCCCTATGAGGTTAATAGACTGCTATCATCCCCATTTTACAGATGGGGAAACTGAGGCCCAGGGTGGTTATGTGACTTGCCCAAGGTAATACAGCTCATATGTAGCGGAGCTGGGATGGGACCCCAGCTGTTTGGCCCAGAGTCTAGGCCCTC
The DNA here is from genome assembly GCF_003031525.2 of Neophocaena asiaeorientalis asiaeorientalis. Classification (NCBI taxonomy): domain Eukaryota; kingdom Metazoa; phylum Chordata; class Mammalia; order Artiodactyla; family Phocoenidae; genus Neophocaena; species Neophocaena asiaeorientalis. Next base: position 10,735,450 of record NW_020173198.1, on the reverse strand, counting down.
AGGGGTGGCACCGTCTCCACCGTGATGGGAGTGTCCCTGGTTGTCACAATAGTGGCCTGTTTGACAGTAGCCATTGTGGGTGCTTCCAGGTCAGTGGCCATGGTAGGATCACTCAGGTGGGCCAGAGTGGAGGCTTTTCTGACAGACTGTGTCAAATGATTTTGACTAAGCCTGGAGCAAGATAGATGAAAGAAAGTCTCCTTGGGGAGGCTTCAGCATTCCGGCACATGGCTTTATGAGCTGTTATCCTCACTCAAACAATGATAATGACAACAACAATAACAGTGGCAGTGATAATATAGCAGAAGCAAGCAGCAGCAAGTTCAGCCCCCAGTGGCCACTCCCTCCCCTGACACTGGGTTTCTTTGTTTGTTTATTTATTTATTTTTTGGCCATGCTGCACAGCATGTGGGATCTTAGTTCCCCAACCAGGGATTGAACCCGTGCCCCCTGCAGTGGAAGTGCAGAGTCTTAACCACTGGACTGCCAGGGAAGTCCTGTAACGTTGAGTGTTTAGTCCAATGAGAGATGAGTGGCTCAAAGTCAGAGAGGTGGAGTGACTCCCCCAAGGCCACACAGCCAGGAAGCAGTGGTGATAGGATTCAAGGCCTTCAGCTCCAAAGCTTGTGCTTTTGGCCATCGAGTTCTGGTCCTCTTCAACAGTGCCCGTGATGCTTCTTGGCACGGATGCGGAGCACAGAGTTCAGATTTCAGTTGGGAGTAGAGACCTTGGGACATGGAGATGGGCGAGCTGGGACACTCTTTGCGTTGGAAGGCTCTGGGGCAGGGGACAGTGACAGGGTGTCTCCAAGAGATTGTTTTGAGGATGAGGTGGTTTTCCCAGTTTCCTGTTTTTGGCCCTATTCAAGAGAAGGGAATGAAAAGAGTAAGCCAGGAATTTTCTCTCTCAGTTTCACAATTCCTTGGAGCTTTTGCAGCGTATAGGTGATGCAGCACTTTCTTGGTGGGAAGCCTAAGTGAACCTCCCCTTTGCTTTGCTTAATTTGTTCAGGCCCTGGCCTGTCCTCCCAGCCCTGTTTGTCACCCAGTCCCCTCCTGGCACTTTGTTCCACTTCTTTGTTCCACTCACATGCCCTAAGCTTGTCCAGCAGCTGCCTTCCATCCTGCCGTGCCCCCGTCTTAGAACACCGTTCCCTCCTGTCTCCATATTGGCAAATCTGGGCCCCCTCCCCTTAGATTTTACCTACTTCAAGAAGACTGCTGAGTTCTCAAGTGGAAATAACAGCAATGACAATAACTTCCACTAATAGAGTGGTCACCGGGTACCCATCTGTTGTCACATGTGTATTTTCTCAGGGAGGCAGGACCTGTAGCAGTGAACCAGCCTGCCTGCGTTGAAGTCTGCTTTGGCCACAAGGCTGTGCCACCTTGGGCAAGTTCCTTTACCTCTCTATGCCTTGGTTGGTTCCTCTGCAAAATGGGAACAATAATACCCACTTCAGAGGGTTGGGGGCGAAGATGAAGTAATGTGATGTGTGGATTCACTCTTCATGATGACTCTGAAAAGCAGGTATTATTGTCCTTGCCGTGTGGATGAGGAAGCTGAGTTTTCTTCCCATTCGCTTTGTGAATTAACCCTTCTCTCTTTTCTGGAAGTGTCTTGCCATTTATGTGTATGTCTTCGATGACACTTAGTGCTTTCAAAATCCTTTAGCCATTTATGTACCCGTCCTACCTTCTGGACAAAGTTCTAAGCTCCTTGAGGGCAGGATAGGATGTAGATGTTTCTGGTTCACCTCTGTTACAAAGTGGGGCTTAGGAAATGTGTTAAATGAATGGATGGCAGGTGGGTGGGTCTTGAGAGTCACTAGGTGTTGGCAGGAGTGGGGCCAGATGGAAAAGCTGTTAAGACAGTGGATCAAAACTGGGGCAGTTTAGCCTCTAGGGGGCATTGACAAGATCTAGAGACATTTTTATTGTCATGACTGGGGGCGGGGCAGAGGATGCTACTGGCTTCTAGTGGGTAGAGGCCATGGATGCTGCCAGACATCCCACAGTGCACAGGGCAGCCCCACAGAAGAGAATTACATGGCCCCAAATGTCACTAGTGTGAAGGTGAGAAACCTAGATTAGGGGAACAGGTAAAATCTAGTTATAAGCAAGATAACAATGGGAAAAGACATTGCATTAATTCTTTTTTTTTTTGCGGTATGCGGGCCTCTCACTGTTGTGGCCTCTCCCATTGCGGAGCACAGGCTCCGGGCGCGCAGGCTCAGCGGCCATGGCTCACGGGCCCAGCCGCCCCACGGTATGTGGGATCTTCCTGGACCGGGGCACGAACCCGTGTCCCCTGCATCGGCAGGCGGACTCTTAACCACTGCGCCACCAGGGAAGCCCAATTCTTTTTTTTTAAGCAAGTGCAAACAAGTCCCGTCTGGATGTATCCTCTTCCTGAGGTGATGAAGTGGGGGTCTTTGTATATTTACTAATTTTTTTGAAGAGTGTTAGGTTGTAAGGACAGCATATATAAGGTGAAAACTTCACGGAATTAAAATGACGCTGGGTCTTATTCATCTTTTTAAAATAGCTTTATTGAGATATAATTCACATGCCAGGTAATTTGCCCATTCAAAATGTACAATTTGGCAGCTTCTAGTATAGTCACGGAGCTGTACATCCATCACCACGACGTCTTTGGGGGGAGAGCGGGATGCAGAAGAAATAATGTATAAAATTAGCAGCCTCGGAAATTGCTGGCATTCAGTGATTCTTGACCTATATCCAGGGTTGGCAAACTTTTTCTGTAAAGGACCAAGTTGTAAATATTTTAGGCTTTGCAGGCCAAGAGGCAAAATTGAGCCACGCCGTTGGCAGAGGCCAATTGTTATTTTTTACATTTTAAATTAAAAAAAAATGTGGAATCCATTCCTAGTTTGGGGGCTGTACAGAAGCAGGCAGCGGGGCAGATTTGGCACGTGTGTTGTAGTTTGCCAACCCTTGTCCTGCACAAATGGCAATTCATATGGTTCATCTTAGTCATATATTATACATAATATATACTATGGTACATATTCCATGACAAATGTAACATAAAGTATTAAATAAGGTAATATATGACATTGACAAATAAATAATATCTGAAAGAAACATGTAGTGACAGAGTGTGGTGAGTGCCCAAAGGAAGCATACAGAGTTCCATGAGGTGGTTAAATGAGGGATTTGTTTGAGCAGGGCTTGGGGGTTGGGCAGGACCCCCTGAGGAAGGGATGTTTCAGCTGAGAATGGAAGGATACCTCTGAGTTGAAGTCAGGGCCGAAGGAACTGGCTGTGTAAAACCTTGAGGCATAGGGTGGTCCAAGAACGGCAAGCCAGGGCTAGACCCAGAGGCTGCAGTGAGGAGTTTTAGGCAGAGTGTGATGCGATAGGGGTTGCAGGTTGAAGCTCTCCCCTTGGCTACTGTGTGGAGGATGGACTGGAGGAAGATCGGGCCACCTGTTAGGAGACTGGGGTGGAATGAACATTTATCAGGTGTGGGATGAATCGAAGCAATCACGTACCTTCTAGCGGTGCGTCACTTTTTTGTTTTATTATTTCAAGTTAGGATTCAAAAGGATTTCTTATTTATCAAAAGGTCGTGGCTAGGGACTTCCCTGGCGGTGCAGTGGTTAGGACTCCACACTCTCACTGCCGGGGCCTGGGTTTGAGGCCTGGTGGGAGAACTAAGATCCTGCAAGCCACGCTGCAGGGCCAAAAAAACCCCCCTAAAATCATGGCTATGTCTTATTCCAGCAAACCCATACGCTCTCATTTCCTTGATGATCTCTCTACCTTTCAGTGGCTAGCTGAGCACTGCCCAATAGAAATATAACACAGGCCACATATAGAATGTTAATTGTCTGGTAGCCACATTTAAAAAAAACAGGTGAAATGATTGTAATAATATATTTTATTTAACCCAATGTATGCAAAATATTATCATTTCAACATGTAATTAATGAGATATTTTGTATTCTTTTTTTTCATCCTAAGTCCGGTGTGTGTGTTTTTTTAGCACATCCCAATTTGGACTAGCCTCATCTTAAGGGCCCCATAGCCCCAGGAAGCTGGGAGTTACTGTATTGGACACTGAAGGTGTCTTCTCTTATTTTGTTAAAAATTAAACATTATATAATAACATTATAATATTTATAGAGCTATATATACCTCCAGGAATTACATACTACTTTGTTTACTGATTTCCCCCTCAGGTTTATTGAGATATTATTGACGTACAACATATGTAAGTTTAGGCTGTAAAGCATTTAATACCCATGTATATTGTGAAATGATTACTGCAGTATGGTTAGTTACCACCTCCATCCCCTCACATTAATTACTTTCTTTGTTTTCATTTTGTGGTGATAATTGTTAAGATCTACTCTCTTAACCATTTTCAAGCATACAATACAGTATCTCATCTTACAACTGGGAGTTTGTACCCTTTGACCAGCATCTCCCCACTTCCCCCACCCCCAGCCCCTGGCAGCCGCCATTCTCTCTAGCTGAGTTCAGCTTTTTTGGATTCCACACGTGAGTGAGAACGTAACACTAGTTTGTCTCTCTGTGTCTGACATGTCACTCAGCATGATGCCCTCAAGGTTTATCTGTGTTGTCACAAACGGCAAGATTTCCTTCATTTATGGTTGAATAATATTTCACTGTGTATATGTATGTGTGTGTGTGTGTATCACATTTTCTTTACCCTTTCATCCATTGATGGGCACTTAGCTTGTGTCCACATCTTGGCTGTTGTGAATAACGCTGCAGTGAACATGGGGTACAGATATCTCTTGGTGAGTGATTGCATTTCCTTCGGGTGTATTTCGTCCTGTTTTAAGGACTACATTCCCACAGGAATCCCTGGGTCAGCGTTTATCTTTAGTTTGGTGACTCTCATTGTGTATCTCCAGGTTATCACACTTAACCTGGGCCACCTTGTTTTCCGCCCGCGTGGCTTACGAGCGATTAAGTGAAGCCCTGTTGGTCTTCGGGTCAGGCTGTCCGTGTTTTCTTTAGCTTAAGGAGTAATTTCTAAGGGAATTCATTGTATCATTGTTTGGAATAGCAAAAGCTTGGCAGCCACCCAAGTGGTGGGCAGTAGGGACTGTGCAGAGGGGATGGGCTTATGGGGAAGAGGGAGACTGAGTAACTTTCTACTGTTTGCCCTTGTATTTTACACACATATGTACATAACATATACGTAGTTAAATTTGAGTCATGCGTTGCCTGTTAAAGTGAAATTTAAAGATGGATTAATATTTTCCATCATTCCCTGCTCCCCAAATCATACAAAAGTGTTTCCTAAGCAGCTCCCCTGTAGGGGGAGGCAAGGATGAGTCAGCCCGTCCTTTAGGAAGATGTCAGAAGTGCCCCCCCGGGCCAGCAGAACCCAGGGCGTCAGGGAGCACGTGCTGTGGAGGCCGAGTTTGATTCAGAGCAGGACCAGGTCAGGATGAGGTGGGGACCAGAGCCTGCCCGAGCGCATGGAGGCCTGCAGGAGCGTCTGCTCGCTGGGGGCACCGCTGGTCCTTGTGCCCTGCCGGCTCTGTGCTGTATGAGTTTCCCATGGCTGCTGTAACAAATCACTGTAAACTTCTGGCTTAAAGCAACACAGATTTATTCTCTTCTAGTTCTGGAGGTCAGAAGGCCAGGGTGTGGTGTTGTGTTCCTTCTGGAGGCTCTTGGGGAGAATCCATTTCCTTGCCTTTTCTAGCTTCTAGAGGCCAACCACGTTCCTTGAGTCGTGGCACCGCCTCACTTTGACCCCTCTTCTTTGGTCATCACATCTCCTTGTCTGATACCTCCCCCCTTTTCCCTTGTAATTCCCTTGTGGGTCCATGGGGCCCACCTGGATAATCAGGATCCTCTCCCATCTCAAGATCCTCAACTTAATTACATCTGCAAAGTCCCTTTTTGTCATGTAAGGCAAAACACCCACTCATTCTGGGGATTGGGATGTGGACATTTTGGGGGGCTCTGGCCAGCACAGTTCCTGGCACATTGTAAGGGCTCAGGACATCTCTGTTGGGTGAAAGAATCATTTGGTGAGGCTGGAAATGTGGAAGGGACATAACAAGAGGTGGATCTGGCACTGACATTTGTTGACCACCTACTGTGGACTCTGGCTCATGGTTAATTGAGTGCATGTTTGCATCATCTCATTAGTATTTCCACTTTACAGGTGTGGAAACTGAGGCTTAGTGGCTTGCCCAGTGTCACATGGTGAGGAGCTGAAACTCCATCTGCCTGATAAGGGGTGTGTTTGGGGAATAGGGCCATTAACCTTGGTAAGGGCAGGGATTCTCTTAAAACAGGGTTTCTCAGCCTCAGCATTATTGACACTTGGGGCCGAGTCATCCTCCGATGGGCAGCTGTCCTGTGCATTGCGGACGTTTAGCAGCAGCCTCGGCCCCTACCTGCAAAATGCTCATAGCATACCCCGCAGCCGCACTCCAAGAGTGACACCAAAAATGTCTCCAGACCTTGTCAGATGTCCCCTGGGGGAAAACTTGCCTCTGGTTGAGAACCACTATCTGAAAACATAAAGCAGATGATGACACATCAGATCCACAGTCTCCATGCCATTCAGAGTGAAAGTCAGAATCCCGACAATGGCCTGTGAGTCCCGCACAGTCTGTCCTTCCCCAGCTCCCACCTTCCTCCCTGACTGCCTCTCCCATTTTTCTTGAATCATATTGGCCTCTCTATTATTGCTCCCAAATGCCAGACGTGTTCCCACGTCAGGGCCTTTGCACTGGCTGTTTCCTCTGCTTGGAGCGCTCTTCTCCCAGATTCTTTTCCCAAATGGCCAGTCGGCTTACTTACTTGTTTCTTTCAAGCCTTTACACACATACGCCTTCTCAGCAAGGCCTTCCCCCTTCTCTGAGTCCTTTTGTTGTTGTTTTTTTGTTTTGTTTTGTTTTGTTTTTTGCCTGCACTACTCGCTCAACTTGCAGGATCTTAGTTCCCAGACCAGAGATTGAACCTGTGCCCTCTGCAGTGGGAGCAGAGTCCTAACCACTGGACCGCCAGGGAATTCCCTCTCTGAGTCCTTTTATTATTCTTTAAAATAAATTCTGTTTAATTTTATTATCTCATCCTTTTATTTTTTTTAAATATTTATTTATTTATTTGGTTGTGCCAGGTCGTAGTTGCAGCATGTGGGCTCCTTAGTTGTGGAATGTGAACTCTTAGTTGCGGCATGTGAACTCTTAGTTGCGACATGTGGGATCTAGTTCCCTGACCAGGGATCGAACCCGGGCCCCTGCATTGGGAGCGTGGAGTCTTAACCACTGGACCACCAGGGAAGTCCCCCCTCTCTGAGTCCTTTTAATCATCACTCACACACACTATATTTTATATAATACATAGTTTGCGTGTATATATATTTCCTCTAGTTGACTCTCTGTCTTCTCTCATCAGACTAGACTGTCAGCTCCAGGAGGGCAGCCCTTTGTCCTGCTGTTCACTGCTGGGTCCTCAGCACCTACAAGGGTGCTCAGTGGATGGATAGATGCTATCCCTCTTGTTTACTGCTGTGTCCCCAGACATGCCTGGCACATGCCTGACCCCTGACAGGTCCCTGGAACGTGACCAAATGGAGGATTTGGTGAAGCTCCAGAGTCTGATAAGAGGAGAGGAGTCGGCAAAGGGGTCAGGGCTGGATGGAGAGTGCAAGGACAAGTGTGTAATTTGCCCATGTGCTCACTGGGCGGGCTGGGGTCAAGGCAGGTCGGAGCAGACTGCCTGCTGCTGACATTCAAAACACCTATGATGGGCAGCCGTGGCTGTTTTCTTCTTGGCGCTCGAAGTCCTGTTCAGGCAGTCTTACTTTTGCGTGTCACTCCTATCCCTGTCTCGCCAGAGTATCCAAATCTGCAACTTGGGCAGGAGGGTTCGGTGAGGATTTGGGGCTCTTGCCTGGGCATGGCCAGGGCCTTCCTGGGCGCTGGGGGTAAGACCTGGATGCTGCCCCGCCCCTCCCCCCAGGTTTCTGGGCTTTATTCTTAGCTCTGGTGAGTCAGAGGGGGAAGGAGGGCCACGGCTCTGCCCGCAGCGTGATACTGGCACCACTGCCTTCTCCACCGCCGTGTGGGGGCTGTGGCCTCAGGCCTCTCCCAGATCTCTTCCAGGACTGTGCGGGGCAGTGGAGGCCCCCTGCCGCCTCTGTAAACATGATTAATGTCCAGAAGCCCAGCAGGTCCCCTGACCTAACTTGGGCCTCCCAGCATTCTTTTTCTCGGCTTCCCTTTGCTCCAGAGCTGCCCCTTTGCCGGGGATCTCGCACCCGGGATGGTTCTGCATATGGACTATATAGATGGCCTGTTGCCTCCACGTCCGCCCCTGCCCCTCCACGGTGAGCCCAGTCGTTGGCTGTGTCCTGCAGAGCTCCTTCTTTCCTTTGCTGGGGGTGTTGGCCCCGGCTCTGGAACCAGCCTCTCCGGGTTTGAATCCAGGCTCTGCCAGGTGCTGCCCGGGTACCTTACGACTAGTCTTCTCACCTCCAGTTGCCTCTGTGTCCCTTCCTGTAAAGTGGGAATAAGACAGAAGCTACCTCATAGGGTGGTGGTGATGATGAAATGGAACGATGCACACTGAACCCAGAACACGGAGCCTGTCGTTACAGTCAGGGCTCGGTAAGAGCTGCCATCTTATTGCTGTTATTGTTAGTCTGAGTTTCAGCCCCCTGGGTTTGCACCTTCTACCCTCCCAATCCCAGCCCCTGCCGCCGATGAGGCCGCCCCAGGCAAGCTGAGCACTCACCCCCGCAGTCCGAGTATTGATGCCATTCTTAATCCTGTTTTTGCAGATGAGCGGTCAGGGTGGGAGAGAGGAGCTAATTTTCTGAAGGTCAGGAGCCAAGTGAGCAGCAGCGACTAGATTCAAACCCAGGCCCAGCGGTTCCAGGGTCCCCACTCTTTCGTGGCTGTTGCTGTTGTTTGCATTCCTTTTATCCCCTTTCTCCTTTCTCTCCCTCCCTCTCTTACTTCTCCGTTTCTGAAAAGGTGGACAGGCGCCTGGGTCCCTTCTGCCTGCCTTGGACACGTTTCCTCCGACCTCTGGCTGCTTCTGACCCTCTCAGATCCTCACCTGATACTTTCTGTCCCATCGCTCTTCCCCTTCATAGCAAGTGTTGTCCTTTGTAATTAGGTTTTGATTTGTGACCTTATGTCTTTAATGGACTGTGAGTCTTAAGAGGGCAGGGTCTGCGCCTGCTTTGTTCCCATATCCCCATGATTAGCCCAGAGCTTGGCATGGAGTAGGCACTCAATACATATTCATTGCATGATGGAATGAATGAATGAATGAAAGCTTGCACTTGTGTTTGTTGATTAGTCTCTTGGCCAGGAACTGAAACTGGAAGCTTTTGGGTCATCTCATTTAATCCTCCCGATCACTCTACAATAGGTGGGTCCTGGAATTAGTCTCATTTCACAGATGAAGAAACCAGGGCCTGGCAAGGCCACTGCATTAGGGTAGTGGGGGCATTTTTGCCCCCCAGGGGCACATTTAGCAGTCTCTGGAGACATTTTAACTGTCACCACTGGCTGTGTATGTCACTTGCAGGTTTTGTGACCTCAGTTTCTTACTCTGTAAGAAAACTGTAAAATGGGTTTAAGTATAGTACTTGCCTCCTAAGGTGGTTTGTGAGGATTCAGCCTGATGTGTGCTATTGGGTGGAGGTCAGGGATGCTGTTCAACGTCCTACAGTGCACAGGCCAGCCCCTCAAAGAATGTTCTGGCCCCAAATGTAAGTAAGTAGTGCTGAGCTTGAGAATCCTTGTTTTGGGGCACGTATCTGTGACCCGGAGGAGATTAGAACCCAGACCTTGAACCATCGTTCTTAACCATCACCCTGCATTGCTCACATTGGGTGGATGGGTAGGGGGAGTTGTAGAAGATTCTGTGTCTGAGTCAGCACTTTGCTTCTCCATTCTGTGCCCATGAGCTTGGAATCCCCAAGGCCTGAGGACAGCATTGCCTTGCAAGCTGCCTCTGGCGGGACGGTGGGACCACTGGCCTCGCAAAACGCTTAGCGCTCCAAGCACCTGGCTGACGGGTGGTGGAGCCCGGGAATTAAGAACTCAAGTGTCAGACAGACTCTCTATGGGTTCAAATCCCCGTGTTGCCTGACTCTTCCTGGCTCTGTGAGCCTGAACCAGTTCTGTAAACTCCCTGGGCCTCAGAGTCCTCACCTGAAAAGGGGGAGTTTTCACATTCCTGACTTTGTAGGGCTGTTGTGAGGTTTAAATGGACTCACGCTTGGAAAACACTTAGCACGGGGCCCGGTGTGACCACTGTGCTTTTATGATAGGCACCCAGTAAATATGTGCTCTCTCTTTATTCCTAGCCCAGCATTTAGAAATTTCTACTCTTAAACTCCTGCTGCTGCTATTTATTTATTTAAAGTGTGAACTAGTTTTGTTTTTGTTATTTTTTAGAGGTAATACATGTGGAGTAAAAAAATTCAAACAGTACAAAAGATAATAAAACAAAAACTAGTAGTCGCCTTCCTCTCACCAGCTTCAGCCCTACCCCCTGGAGATAATCACTCTTCATGTTAACAAAAATGTTAGCTTTTGTTGTTCTTGTCCCCTGCTAAGAAAATTTCCCTGCCTAGGCAAACATCTATATACTCTTTTATACTAATTTTAAGTGGGAACAGTAGTACATGCATATGATAAAAAATTGCAGACAGTACATTTGCTACGTATATAGAGGCATCTGCACTGGGATTCAAATTCTTGGCTGTCCATACTGCTTGCAGGCTGTGTGACTCGGCCTCAGTTTCTGTACCTGTAAAATGGGTTTAGTTATAGCCCTGTCTCCTGGAGTTGTTTGTGATGTAAAGCCCTTAGATCAGTCCTGGCACATGATACTAAGAACCTTACTGACTCTTTCACTTTCCATAGATAGTAGAAGGTAGCACACATTTCTTCATTTGCTTCACACCTTCGCTTAGAGGACATCTTGGCTCAGAGGCCTTTCCTGTCCACCTGATATAAAAGTAGCACCCAGTGCCCACCATGATCCTCTGTTCCCTTGATTCTTCGTCGGGTCATTTGTTGCCTAGACACACATGGAGTTGTTTGTTTAGTATCTACCTCTTGTGATAGAATGAAACTGAGAATGGAAACCTTATTTACCTCCGAATGGTATTGGCACATAGGAATCTCATGAGTAATAGTTGTCCATTGAACTTCCCTGGTGACGCAGTGGTTAAGAATCCGCCTGCCAATGCAGGGGACATGGTTCGAGCCCTGGTCCGGGAAAATCCCACATGCCGCGGAGCAACTAAGCCTGTGCGCCACAACTACTGAGCCTGAGCTCTAGAGCCCGCGAGCCACAACTACTGAGCCCGTGAGCCACAACTACTGAAGCCCGTGCGCCTAGAGCCCGTGCTCCGCAACAAGAGAAGCCACCGTAGAGAAGCCTGTGCACCGCAAGGAAGAGTAGCCCCTGCTCGCTGCAACTAGAGAAAGCCCGTGTGCAGCAACGAAGACCCAGTGCAGCCAAAAATAAACAAACAAACAAATAAATAAATTGATTAAAAAAAATTGTCCACTGAGCCTTAGAAACCTGATGGTTGTAAGTTATTGAGACAGTTGAATGCGAAAAGCGACGTTCAGGCCCCGGGGGAACAGCCTGGTACTAGTAGGCCCTCATTACTCAACAGTGTCGGAGCAACTCTGCTCACGGATGCTGGTGATGCTGAGCGGCAGTTCAAGTTCATAATCACCTCCCCCCTCCTCCTCTCTGCAGCTTCCCTCCTGTCCCGAGGTCGGCCAGCTGGGTCCAGGCAGGACCGTTTCCATTGTCTCCACAGGCCCCAGCCAAGTGAAGCTGTGTCGGCAGGTTGGGGCTGTAGGGGCAGCCCTGCAGAGACCTTAGGCTCTGGCCTAGGGGACACCTGGTACCTGGGTGCTCCTCTCCAGAAGGATTGCAGCCCTGCAAGCACCTTGATTTTAGCCCAGGCAGACCCATTTCAGATTTCTGACCTCTGAAACTATATGATAAGAAAAAGTCTGTGTCATTTTAAACCACGAAATCTATGGTAATTTGTAACAGCAGCTGTAGGAAACTAATACAGGTAATTGGTTCTGAATTTGGTGGTGTTTTGGGGATTCACATCTTCCTCTTGGCCCAGATTCCCTGTGGGTGAAGGCATGTGCTCCAGAAAGCTCTGTTAGAATTCTTATATTGCCCAGCACTAGGAGTTGGCGTCAGGGGTGGGGTGGCTCAGTAGTCAGGCTTCCTAGGTTTGAGCCCCAGCCTCATCCCTTACAGGCTGTGTGATCTTAGGCAAATTATTTGACTTCTCTGTGTCTCAATTTCCTCATCTACCAAATAGGGATCAAAACAGAACCTCCTTTCTGGGTGATCATGAAGGTTGAGTTAATTCACATAAAGTGCATGGAAGCAATTCCTGGCATACAGTTAGTGCTCAGTTAAAGCTAGGTGTTGTTATTATCAATAACAATATAAGATTGTCGTATTAAGAGTATAATGCTATAAACTTCATTTATTTTTATTACTGATGTAAGACTTAAGATTAGTGACAATAGTCCTTTATTGAGTGTTAAGATATGACACTGAGCTGTATGTATGTAATTTTATTTAAACTGCAGAATAGCTTTAGGAGATAGGTATTCTTAGCCGTTAGTCATAGGTAAGGCTCGAAGAGGTTAAATAACTTGTCTAAGGTCACACAGCGAACAGAGAAGGAAATTGGACCTGTAAGAAAAGGGACAAGGGGACAGATAGTCTTTTGGGGAGGGGAGGAGGAGTGATTGGGAAAGAGAATAGGAAGAGAAGTGGGTTCCAAAAAGTCAACTGAGGCAGTTATAAATAATAGTCATAATCAACATTTATTAGGGCTTTTAGGATCTCCTGTGGAGGAGAAGGTAGTCGCTCCATTTTGACAGTGGGCTTTTTGAGCCTCAGAGAAGAACAGTGACCTATCCAGCAGTATGCTTCTAGTAATGTTGTATCCCTAAATTCACTCGTGTCAAGTTCTGAATCATGTTGTTGTATAAAAAGTTGATGTAGGGGCTTCCCTGGTGGCACAGTGATTGAGAGTCCGCCTGCCGATGCAGGGGACACGGGTTCGTGCCCCGGCCCGGGAGGATCCCACGTGCCGCGGAGCGGCTGGGCCCGTGGGCCACGGCCGCTGGGCGTGCGCGTCCGGAGCCTGTGCTCCGCGACGGGAGAGGCCGCAGCGGTGGGAGGCCCGTGTACCACAAAAATAAAAAAATAAATAAAATTAAAAAAAAAAAAAAAAAGGATT
>NW_020173198.1:10664326-10722130 GCF_003031525.2 Neophocaena asiaeorientalis asiaeorientalis | reverse complement strand
AAAAGTTGATGTAGTGGATCAGAACTTGTATTACTAGGGTGCTTTGTATTGTAAGTGAGAGCAAATTTATTTCAAACTTGTGTAAAAGTGAATTTATTGGAAAAGTCCAGTGGGAGGGTGGGCTGCAGGTGAAGCTTGATCCAGCAGCCCACAAAACACCAAGCATCAGTTTCTTTCATCTCTGCCTTTCACGATGTCAGCTTCATTCTCACACTTGCCCTGGTGGTGCCACCCCTTCCTCTCCACTCCCAACTCTTGGTGCTTCCCTTATAAATGGCTGAGACACTTGTCAACCCCACATCCTCACTCTTTGTCACTGGGGACCAAGAGAGTATGTGTCCTTGTAGTGATTGGATTGACTGGGATCAAGTGCCCATTCTGGAGCTAATCACTAGCACGTGGGTAAAGGACTCTGCTGACTGGCTGATACTAAAGAGGACCTACCCCTGGAGCTTTGCCCCAAGCATGTGGCTGACGAGAGGATTTGCTTACGAACAAGAGCCAGCGGCTGTTGCCAGAGAAGGGAAAATGTGTGTGGGGCGGGGACAACATAAACGCACTGCAGCATGGCCTTTGGGAAGATGCCTTATCTCCTGGTGCTGTGAAATGGGGATAACAGCAGTGCCTCTTCTGAGGGCTGAGTGATGTGCCTGGCCCATCCGTGCTCAGAATGTGCTGGTTGTCATTATTCCTCTGAGAGAGAAGGGTGCGACCTGACACCACGCAGTAGAAATTGTATGAACTTCCAAAGCTTGTGGGCCAAGCAGACTTGGACTTGTTCCCCAGATCCTCGAATGTCAGCACTGGAGGGAGAGGGACATAAATGGATGACGAAGGTGTCCTGAGAAGAAAAGCCTCAACTGGGCGGATCAGGGGATGCCCTTTCTCTAAGATTTCCATGGGCTGGGTTCCCGGAAGTGCAGAGCCTGGGCCAGCGCTGGTGACTGTTTTCCAGACTCCTGGAGCTGAATTTTGTTTCCCAGTAGTTGGGCTGATGGACACTCCATTAGCAGAAGCAGGAAACGGTGGTCCGACCAGCTTGATTTCCGAAGCTCCCTGCGTTTGGAGGTAGAGCCCCTGAGGAGGAAGACTGGGGTTAGCTGTCGTCTCTGGGGTCGGGGCAGTCTCAGTGAGTCGTTTTTCCTTAAGAGTGGCTTTCGGCATTCCCTGTTTCCCCCAGAAACCCCAAATAGAGGGGGCCCCACTGCCTGTCTTCAGGGGTTCTCAAGGGGATTGCACAGAGGATTCATCAAATTCCTGGCAAGTGAGGGACATGCAGGCCTTTGACCCTGTTACGTCACTGCTGTGACAGTGTTGTGGTCAGGACCACTATTGGCAGGCGGTAGTGGCAGCAGGGATGGTGCAAGTTCACGGTCACAATCGGATTTCCTCTTTTCATGCCCCCCTGTTCTTCCGCCTCCCTCCCGTCTCTGCCCTCTCTGTCAGGGCTGGCCACCTGGCTTTAACAGGAAGCCGCTGTCTGAAGAATAAACCCCTTCCTTTGCTAAGCATTTCTCCGACCTCTCCTTCCCCGGAGTTCCGTGTCCTTAGATGCTCCCCAGTCTCCTCTTGCTCACTTCCTAACTTGAACTTTTCTTTGTCCCTTAAGCTTCCTGACTCTGGGCGGTGCTGCGGTTAGTGGTGGAGATTATTATTAATTATTGGTGTCTGCAGCTAATAGCTATCACTTACCAACTCTAGACCGTGCCAGCTGGTACAGAGGATGGGCCCATTTGATTCTTTTTCCAGGCCTGTGTGTTTTCCTGACCACACTGCTAAGGAGATTGAGGCTTGGAGAAGTTAAGTGACCTGCCCAGGTTCACATGAGGTCAGGGCCTGAATTTTAATCCACATCCATCAGACCAGAAAGCCAGGGTCATAGCCAGGTTCTACCTTGATGGATTGTTTGGTTTTGTTTTTTTTGAATTTTATTTTATTTATTTTTTTTATACAGTAGGTTCTTATTAGTTATCTGTTTTATACGTCTTAGTGTATATATGTCAATCCCAATCTCCCAATTGGATTGTTTTTTAAATAACAAAGTAGGGGGACTTCCTGGTGACGCGGTGGTTAAGAATGTGCCTGCCAATGCAGCGGACGCGAGCTCGAGCCCTGGCCTGGGAAGATGCCACATGCCGCAGAGCAGCTAAGCCCATGTGCCACAACTACTGAGCCTGCACTCTAGAGCCCGCGAGCCACAACTACTGAGCCCGTGTGCCACAACTACTGAGCCCACGTGCCTAGAGCCTGTGCTCCGCAACAAGAGAAGCCACTGCAATGAGAAGCCTGTGCACCGCAACAAAGAGTAGCCCCTGCTCACCGCAACTAGAGAAAGCCCGTGCACAGCAACAAAGACCCAATGCAGCCAAAAATAAATAAATAAATAATAAAAAAATAAATTAATTTTTAAAATTATTTTTTAAAAAGTAGGAAATAATGCTGGGGAGGGGAGGCATGGTTTGGGCCATTTGTTTACTCAGTAACCTTTGGGTACCTGCTGGGTGAGGAGTAGATGAGTCAAAAGTAAATACCACACAGTCCTGGCACTGAGGTCCTTGCGTGGTCCTTGCAGGACAGAGGTATTGACAGACACGTGAGAAAATCATTGCAATGTACAGGGGGTGTCCTGATGGTTTGGGGAGTGAAGAAGAAGGCTTCTTAAAGGAGGTATCTGAGTTGGGTTTTGAAGGATGAATAGGAGTTTGTTACTGTGGAAAGACAGTGCAAGAAGAGCTTCTAGCAAGACATTCCCAAAGAACCATTCATTTGACTAGCAATTGGGGAATG
The DNA here is from genome assembly GCF_003031525.2 of Neophocaena asiaeorientalis asiaeorientalis. Lineage (NCBI taxonomy): Eukaryota > Metazoa > Chordata > Mammalia > Artiodactyla > Phocoenidae > Neophocaena > Neophocaena asiaeorientalis. Next base: position 10,719,343 of record NW_020173198.1, on the reverse strand, counting down.
CCTTAAAGGCAGGGACCATGCCCTTCTTGAATCTCCAGTGCCTTGAGCAGTGCCTGACACAGGCTTGATAAATCCTCCTTTGAGTGAATAGTGGAGTTGACACATTGGGGAACAGGGTGGGAGAAATTGTAGAAGAAACAGATGGGGCTTGAATGTGGAAGGCCTCATGAACCGCAGCAAGGATCGGCTCTGAAAGGTGATCCGGAGCTATTGGAGGTTGTTACCCAATAGCAACAGTTGTGGTCAGGGCCACTATTGGCAGGCGAGGGTGATCAGATCTGTCCCACTTAATATCACAAGTATTTAAGCCTATAACTTTTCCCCTAAGGAGGAGAACCTGACTGCTTTTTTTTGCTGTGGTGTGTCTTCATTTCTGTGCGAGGGCTTTCTCTAGTTGTGGCAAGCGGGGGCCAGTCTTCATTGCGGTGCGCGGGCCTCTCACTGTCGCGGCCTCTCTTGTTGTGGAGCACAGGCTCCAGACGCGCAGGCTCAGGAGATGTGGCTCATGGGCCTAGCTGCTCCGCGGCATGTGGGATCTTCCCGGACCAGGGCTCGAACCCGTGTCCCCTGCACCAGCAGGCGGACTCTCAACCACTGCGCCACCAGGGAAGCCCCTGACTGCTTTTAAACGCAAAAAATGGCAGGACTTTCAGTTTCACTCATCGTAAAGAGAAAAGGAAGTTAAGCTACAGGGAGATATGTTCCACTATCAGATTGGCAGAGATCAAAAGCTTTTAATATACTGTGGTATGGGAAGTAGTTACCCTTGCACCTTGTTAGGTGCAGTATAAACTGATGGTACCCATTGGAGGCAGTGTCTGTATAAATTTTAAAGGCATATACCTTTTGATCCAGCAGGTCTACTTCTAGAAAGTTATCTTACAAACATGCTTGCTTTGTGTGCAATGAGGCACTTATTAGGTTATTTATTCACGGCTTCATTGTTTGTAAGAGCAGCCCAGTGCCCAGTCAGCAGGAGGCTGATGATATAAGGTCAAGTCCATCCATACAATGGAATACAAAGCAGCTGGAGCAAAGAAAGAGGAAGTGTGCAGAGCAGGATGATCTTTCAGATGTGTTATCAAGAGATGAAAGGAAGGTACAGCGCAGGATGTGTGGAGTATGTTTCTCTCCACTTGATAACAGAAAATACGTATTTATTTTTGTTATAGATGCATAAAATATTTTCTGGAAGGATACACAAGAAACCGATACTGTCACCTCTAGAGAGAGGAACTGGGAGGTTAAGGACCAGGAATGGAAGGTGGCTTGTCACTTCTACCCTTTTTTCAAAAGAAATAAAATTAAGCTATCAAGAATAAAGTAGATCTGTGGCACTGATAGAGATCAGTTTCTAATGTTAACTAAAAAAAAGCAAGGCATGGAACTGGTATGTATTATGGTACCTTTTGGGGAAGCAAAGTAGGTAAGCTATATTTGGAAGAATATACAAGGTGTTAGCCATGGTAGTTTTGCCTGTGGTTTAGGAGGGGAGTGCTGTGAGTTCAGGAAGGAGGATTCATTTTTCACAGTGTACCATTTTGTGTAGTTTGGGAAAATTTTAGCACGTAAAGTAAATGTATTACCCATTAAAAGTAAATTAATACAAAGAGAGACATGGATGAATGCCTCGGTGGATGGGTGGGTGGATGGATGGATGAATGCCTCGGTGGATGGGTGGGTGGATGGATGGATGGATGAGTCAGTGGATGCGTAGTTGGGTGGATGGATGGATGAGTCAGTGGGTGGGTAAGTGGGTGGATGGATGGATGGATGAGTCAGTGGGTGGGTAGGTGGGTGGATGGATGGATGGGTGTACGGGTAGTGGGGGTGGGTGGATGGGTAGATGGTAGATGGATGGATGAGTTGATGCATGGATGGATGGATGGGTGGGTGGGTGGATGGATGGGTTCATGGCTGAGTTCATATCTGATGCACGTGTGGATGCATAGATAAATAAGATAAATTTGGCTGTAGTGGGGAGGACTAAGTGGGGCCCAGAGGGGCTGGAAGCAGGGAATGGCTAGAAAACTACTGCAGGAGTCCAGGCAAGGAATAATTGGGGTAAGGATCAGATTATTGAATTGATTCACATAGGAACCGAGCTTCCTGTATACCTAACTGTGTATATTAGGTCCCAGCATTCTTTTCTTACTAGAAAGGCAGATACCTTTGGAATGAGCTTTTTCTGGCAACTGCCCAGAAACTGCTTTGTATATAATAACCACCAACAGTTTAATCCCCATTTTCACCATCACCTTAAGAATTATAAGTGAAACCAATTAAAATAGTCTTTGATATAAACTACTCCTCTCCATGCTCATTCTTATTTGCAAGGCTGTCTTCCAGTGCCCAAGTCCAGAGGCATGACCTTTGTCCTTTTAAGGGTTTCTTTGTGTCTAGAAGTTTCCTGGCTAAATCCCTTGGTGTATGTTGACCTTTTAAAGTTTACTTTTCAATGATTCCTTGTTCTTTGTTCTGGAAAAATAACCATTTATATCACAGAATAATTAAACCTCTGAAGAACCAGTTTGGGTACTTAATACCTAGGTCTTTGTCTCTCCCTCTTTTTCAAGTCAAATCCTTTTTTCTAACCATCTTAACCATTTTTTTTTTTATCTTAACCATTTTTAAGTGTACACTTCAGTAGCGTTAAGTATACTCACAGCGTCATGCACAACTCTTTTGAAAAACTCGGAACATATATTTTGATTGATCATCAAATGTATCTTTAAGTGAAATGGTCTGCTTGTTCCCATAATTTTCTCTTCTGTAACGTTCTTTGATGTGGCTTTAAAACTTGCGTGGAGTTGTAAGAATCCAGGTTCCTTGGAGTTCCTTGGTGGTCTCACTTATCTGATTGTGGGAAGGCTGTTGGAACCGGAGCTGTCTGGAGGTGTCTGGAGAGCACATCATCCAGTGGTGGGGAGAGAGTGCTAGGGGAAGGGGGCTGCATGGGGACTGGCCAGCTGGACCGCATGGACCTTATCCAAAGGCTGGCTACTTCTAGCTCCTCCCAATGGTTGTAAGGTGGGAATATGGGCCCAGTGCTGCCAGATTTTCTGATTTTTTAAAAGAGACACTGGAAATCCAAGTTTTACATGAAATTTCCTGATTTTTAAATGTTGGCAGCTAACATAAGATTTTTTTTAAAAAAAAGCATGCTTAAAACACCAACAACAGTAACAGCAAACAATCTGCGAGCCATATCAGCCTGGGAGCCACCTGTTTCAGACCTCTAATTTCATCCCACCTAATTATGGTAGAGATAGGAAATTGAGACCCCAAGATAGGGTAATAACTTTTCCCAAAGTTGTATAATGGTTCAGTGGTCAGATCAGGACTTGAATTAAATTTTCCATTACAGAAGTCCGAAGTTTATTCTTGGGCAGATACAGATATACCTGGTCTATTTATGTATGTATCTATCTACTTATCTATTTGGCGTGTCTCTAATGAAGTACAGGTGGCTTGTTAAAAAATTAAAAGTAATTAAAACAAATTTGTTTCTGAGGCTGGATAGCTTAGTGGTTAAATGCAGGAACTCCAGAGCTGAATTCCCTGAGTTTGAGTTTGGCTCCAGATCTTACCAACTGTGAGATACTGGGCAAATCACTGAACCTCTCTGTGCCTTAGTTTTCCCTCCTGAAAAAGGAATGATAAAGTAATTATAGAATTAAAGGAGGTAATACGTATAAAGGACTTAGAATAGGGCCTAGAACATAGAACTGCAATTTGGATGTTATCCATGCTGCTACTGCTGCTGCTACCGCTGCTGCTGAAGGTGGCCGTGATGGCCATGCTGATGGTGCTGACGAAAGCGATCACGATAGCGGTGATGCTGATGACATTGATGGCAGTGATACAGGGGTCACGGTGAGGATAATGAAGAAGAAGAATAGAAAGCTCTTAATTCCCAAGATTGTGAAGTAGGAATGATCTATATGACTAAACGACGTGTCCGTTTACAGAATACCCTTTAGGATTCCGTTAAATGGCAGTCTCCATCTTTTGTACAATAATGGAACTTACCACAGGTCCCAGAACTTGTCCGTTAGGTGAGATGAGATATACGTTTGTTCATCGTTCCTTGTTTGTAGTCTTTCTGGCTACTAATCTTTCCGGTTTGCCTGTTCTGCCTGGTAGGGCCTCGTTGTTCTTAAACCCCATGCCAGCTAGTTTTGAACTCTTCGTGGGCCCCTTGTCCAAGCTCTTGGGGACGTCCTGTTGACCTGTGCCTGTTTGTGTCCTCAGGAGTGGAATGTCACGTGGAACACCAGCAGCCCCGACTTCACCAAGTGCTTTCAGAACACCGTCCTCGTGTGGGTGCCTTGCTCTTACCTTTGGGCCTGCTTCCCCTTCTACTTCCTCTATCTCTCCCGCCATGACCGGGGCTACATTCAGATGACACATCTCAACAAAGCCAAAACTGTAAGTCACGTGGGAGTTTATCATGATGTGTGTGTTGTGGGTGTGTGTGTGCTGGGGTGGGGAATGGTGGTTGTGAAAACTGACATGTTCCTTCTGCTTAATTGGCCCTGAGTTCCTTTTACTGGGAGACAGAATAATAATGTGGTGGGTAAAGACTGGGGCACTGAGTTCAGACGTGGGTTCAGATATCGGCTCTGCCACTTACTAGCTGTGTGGCTTTGAGCAAATTTCTTTTTTCCTTCCAGTTTTATTGAGATAGAATAGACATGCAGCACTGTGTACGTTTAAGTGTACAGCATAATAATTTGACTTACATCGTGAAATGATTATCACAGCAAGTTTTGTGAACATCCACCATCTCGTATAGGAACAAAATCAAAGAAATGGAAAGAAAGTTTTTTCTTTGAGCAAATATCTTAACTTCCCTGAGCCTCAGTTCCCCCATGATTATAGTGGGGGTGATAGGATCTATCTCATGAGATTATCCGGAGGTCTTCCTCCCTGACCAAGGATGTCTTTTTTTTTTTTTTAAAGATTTATTATTTATTTATTTTATTTACTTTTGGCTGTGTCAGGTCTTAGTTGCGGCACGCAGGATCTTCGTTGAGGCATGCGGGCTCTTTGTTGTGGTGCGCGGGCTCCAGGGTGCACGGGCTCCGTAGTTGTGGTGTGCAGGTTCCAGGGTGCGTGGGCTCTGTAGTTTGCGGCACATGGGCTCTAGTTGTGGCTCATGGGCTTAATTGCCCCGTGGCATGTGGGATCTTAGTTCCCTAACCAGGGATCGAACCCACATCCTCTGCATTGTAAGGCGGATTCTTTATCACTGGACCACCAGGGAAGTCCCAAGGATGTCTTTTTAATTTAAAAAAAGTTTTTATCTTGAAATAGTTTCAAACTATAGAAAAGTTGCAAGGATGATACTAAGCACTCCCCCAGCCCTGTATACCCGTTACTCATAGTCACCGATTTTTAACATTTTGCCACATTTAACATTTTAACCTCATCCTTCTCTTTTGCTCTCTCCATATACACGTATTATTTAGGTTTTTCTGAATCATTTGGGAAAAGCTAGCATCCACCACACCCCTTTACCTGTGATTCTTCAGTGTATCTTTTCTCAAAACAGGGATATTCTCTTATATAACAACAGTACAGTAAATTCAGGAAATTTAACATGGACGCAATACTTAAAAAAAAAAACCTACTGTGTATATTCCAGTTTTGTCACTTGTCCCAATACTGTCCTTTCTAGCACCCCCTCCCCCTCCCCCCACTTCAAGGTCATGCGTTGCAGCTAGTCACACTCTTTATTTTTCTGTAATTTTGGAAGAACTTTTCACCTTTCTTTGTGTTTTATGACATTGGCATATTTGGAGCGCGTGGGCCAGTTAGTTTAGAGTCAGTTCCTCAACTTGGGCATTGGGACGATGTTCCCTCATGATTAGATTCAGGTAATGCCTGTCTGGCTGGAAAACTACAAAAGGGATGTGGGGTCCTTCTCTGGTTACATCTAAGGCCGCATGGTGTCCGTCTGCCCCTCGGTGATCGGCCTAATTTTGTTCCTCTGGTCAGCGTGTCTGGTTTCTCTGCTGTGCAGGTGCTGGTTTTCCCCTCAGAAGGATGAGCTTTCTGGGGGAGACACGTGAAGGGCATGTATATACCTGCTCCTCATTCCACTTTCTCCTCTTGACTTAGCATGTGTCTCAGTCCTTTTTTAAGCCACATTTCCCAAAATTTATTTTCATAAGCCCTTGGCAAACAGGAAAACTTGAGTGATTTTACTGAAGCTGTCCCCTTGCCTATAATACCGCCGTCCAAACCTGTCTCATTCAGACCACAATCCAAGCCTATCTCAACATGCTGTCTGCTCCCCTATCCTCAGCTGGACCTGCTGTCTTCCTCTTAGACTTCTGGAAGCGCTTTGTACTTCTCTTGGGGAACAACATCTCCCTTTAAAATGTAAATCAGATTTTATCCGTGCCTTGCTCAGAAAACCTCTAGTGGCTTCTCATTATAGGGAGTAAAACCTGGACGTCCTCACAGTGGCCCCGCTTGGTCTGGCTCCAGACTCCTCTTCAGCCATCTCCTGCCACACCCACGGCTCATGCCACAGCAGCCGCAACCTTACTGAACACATTCCTACCGCAGGACCTTTGCACTTGCCCTCTGCCTGAATTGTTCTTTCCCTCCAATAGTCACTGTTGGCTCTTTACCCAGATGTCACCTGGTGGGAGAGGCCTTCTCTGACCACCCTATCTCATCTGTTTTATTTCTCCTTATATTACTTCTTGCTGGCATTATTAGGATGTATTTTTCAGTTTGTTTCTTGCCTGTTTCCTTCCACTGGAATCGCAGCCCCATGAAGGCAGTGACTTCTGTCTGTTTTATTCTGTTGTATTCTTGGCACCTTGGCAGGTATGTGGCCCACAGTAGGACCCCAGTAAATTTTGGTTGGATGAATGGTCATCGTGAGAGGCGCCCTGTGCAGGCTGCTGGGGTCACAGATGTCGATAAGCCAGGCTTGCGTTTTCAGGTGCTGGGGAGAATAGTGACCACACAGAGTTGTGCCTGTGGTGCAGGAGAGATACAGACCAGTGTGGGACGGCCCAGGTGCTGGCTCACCCTACCTAGGGCTTGTCTGTGTTCCAGAGGATACCTGCTGTATCTGAAGACCACAGCTGATGGTTTAGGGGGTGGCTGGTGCCCCCAAGGCTGAGATTTTTGCACAGGTGCTGGGGGAAGTTCCGTCGCTGTCCGTTGTAAGATGTGTATGTACTTCTCTTCCAGGCCTTGGGATTTTTGCTATGGATTGTCTGCTGGGCAGACCTCTTCTACTCTTTCTGGGAAAGAAGTTTGGGCAAGCTCCTGGCCCCAGTGTTTCTGGTCAGCCCAACCCTCTTGGGCATCACCATGGTAAGTAGGGGCTGGCACTGTGGAGACCAAAAGTAGTGGCTGGCGTTTAGAAATGAAATGATCTCACAGTAGAAATCCAGAAATACAGCTGTGTTAGGTGAATTTGATGTGGTCTTGGCGGGGGGGTGGGTAGGGAGGAAGGGATAATGGGGCTGAGGCCTAAAGGATGAGCAGGATGTTAAAAAGTTGAAGGGGCTGGGGGTAGAGGATGATCCAGTTGGAGAAGACAGCATGTGCAGAAGTCCTGGGGTTGGAGAGAGAGAGTGAGAGTTGGCCTGTGTGGCTGGGGCAGAGACAGTAAGGAGGGGAGAGCAGGGGAGCAGGAAGGGCAGAGGGCTGACCCCGAAGGACCTCGAGCTTCAGGCTTAGTGGGTTTTGTCTTGTTTTTCATTCCTGAAGGTGGGTTCTAAACCTTTTTTGTGCCATGGACCCCTTTCTTCTTTGCCAATCTGGTCTCCTCAGAATAATCATAGAACACATAGGCTTACAAAGGAAACCAGTCATACACACATATGTATACATATGAAGATTTTGTGATGTACATTTATATTTTTACTTGAGGTTTAATTTACATAGGGTAAAATTCACTTTTTTCCTTGAACAATTCATGAGTTTTGATAAACAGATATGGTCAGGTGAGTACCATGTCCACAATCAAGATACGGAACAGCTCCATCACCCCCAAAAGTTCCCTGGTGCCGCCCCAGCCCTTCTCTCCACCTCTTTACCCCGCCCCCCGCCCGGCTACTGCTGCTGTGTTTTCTGCCCCTATTGCTTTTCCTTTTCCAGAATGTCATGTGAATGGAACCCTGAAGTCTGGAGCAGTTTGAGTCTGACTTCTCAGGCCCTGCGGTTCCAAAGATCTTTTTTTTTTTTTAAAGTCACTCAGCATGTTTGATTGTATGGATTCCACACGCACTGTTTATCCATTCTTTGGGTGCAGTACATTTGGGCTGGGAAACCAGTTATCTTTAATCACAGTTATGAAAAGCTTAAAATGCAAAATAAAAATATATGTGCTTCTTTATGAATGCATTTCAAATCAAGACCTACCAGCAGCTGTGACTGACGCCTCCTTAATTTCCAAATAGCGATTGACCATACATGATAGAGACATCTTCAGGTACCTTTTTTTTTTGGCCGCCGCCGTGCAGCATGTAGAATCTTAGTTCCCCAGCTGGAGATCGAACCCATGCCCCCTGCAGTGGAAGCACAGAGTCTTAACCACTGGACCGCCAGGGAAGTCCCTTCAGCTATCTATTTTCAGATATGATGACAGAGCCCCAGGCACTGCTGATGCTGTTGTGGTGTGTTGCTTTCACGTGTCATTGGTGGTGCTAATAAGGGAAAGTGAAACTGTAATTGTTTCCCATCTAAGTTCATGGACCCCTGGGTTCTATCCAGAGCCTGTCCTTGGACCCCAGGTTAAACCCCGCAGTCCTAAAGGCAGAGGTTCTGAGCAAGGGCACGCCAGGCTGTGCATATTTAAGAGTTGACCGTGGCCTCCAAGTGGAGAATGGATTGTGGTGCAGGAGTGGAAGCTGGGAGGCCAGTAGGGGGTCATCTGGCATAAGGGGATGGAGGCTGAGACCAGGGTGAGCAGCAGGTAAGCTGAGGGCGGGCCTTGGTGGCAGAGCCAGTGTGAGTTGCTGATGGATAGATGCAGGGAGTGAGGGAGATGGGGGACCGAGGAGGACAGATGAGGACAGACAGACGTGTCTCTGGCTCAAGCAGCTGGGGGCTGAGGGGAGGTGCCCTGGGTGCCCGTAGCTCCACGGGAGTCAGGTTCGTGACTGTGACTGGCGTTGGGGTCTGCCTCCAGAGGGCCGCCTGTCTGGGGAATGGCCGTGGCATTTCCTTCTTTCAAGGAAACACAGTTTCATTGTTTATTTTCTCTTCCTGATCTCTAAGTCACATGTAAAATGGAAGTCATAGCTCTGGATATCAGGAATGAAATAAAATCCCAATCCGCCCACCACAGTTGTTCTAATGAAGTTTCCTGAAGACAGGCGTGTGACAGTAGCAGGTTAAGTAAGTTTCCTGATCTGCAAACTGGGGTTGAAAACAGTTGAAAACAGGCTGCACCGAGTCGGTGCGTGTGAATGCCTCCTGTGTGGCGGAGATAAGAGAAGCTCAATAAAGGGGAGCAGTTACCACTGCTGCCCGACGCACAAGAACCGGTCAGCATCAGGGCTGGATTTCCTGATCTAAATCGAGGGTCGGCCTGCCACCTGTTTTTGTAAATAAAGTTTTATTGGCACACAGCCGCGTCCACTCTTTCATGTATCGTGTAAGGCTGCTTTCACACTGCAGTGCAGACTTGAGTAGTTGTGAAAGAAATTCCATGGCCCACAAAGCCTAAAATATTTACTCTCCGGTCGTTTAAGAAAAAGTGTACCGATCTCTGTCATAAACTGAGCTTTCCCCTGACTTTTCCATCGTGTCGTGGGTCTGTACCTGGTCTGTTAGGTTCCCACAGCTCTCGAGTTGGATACTGTTGTCATCCCCATTTTGCAGACAAGGTAGCAGAGGCTCAGAGAGGTTCGGTGACTTGTCCAGGGTCACCCAGCAAGGCGAGAGCAGAGCTGGGACTGGAGCCAGGTCCTTCCCAGGCTGTTCCCAGTGCTTCCCACGCCCGACAGCAGCCCTCCTCCAGGCCTTGCATCTGCCAGGCTCTGGACTATGGGAGCCTTGGGAGCCTGGCCTTCTCCTGACAACTCCTGTTGTATGCTTTTCTCTTCCAGCTGCTTGCTACCTTTTTAATTCAGATCGAGAGAAGGAGGGGAGTTCAGTCCTCAGGGATCATGCTCACTTTCTGGCTTATAGCCCTACTGTGTGCCCTGGCCATCCTGAGATCCAAAATCATGACTGCCTTAAAAGAGGTAAGTGGTGGCCTCGTTTTGCGTCTTCCGTCAGCATCTCCTGGAAGATGCTTGTTCCTTCTGGCTTTTGTGGAAACCATGCGTTTCCATGGGAACCAGGGGATGGCTACTGCATGGGCCCAGCTTCTTTCCTGAGGATTTCCCTCGCCTGTGCAACCTTTGTTCTAGAACCTTATTTCCTCAGGGCCCCATGTGTCTGTGTAGCTCTCGGGCAGGAGCTACGGGCAGATGCACACCACCCTTTGAGCCTCTGTCAGCGGTAACAGCCAGGCAGGTTGGCTCTCAGTGTCTATTGTCTGGAACAGAGCGGAGCAGGGAGCAATGTTTGCAGGGTGGTGGCTTGGGGACCCTAGACTCGTCCCCACTTTGCCTTGGTGCTGCTCTGGCTGGGAAGTGGCTCTCATTGGCTGCCATCTGCTGCTCCTAGGGATTCAGAAGAGTGTGCTCTTTCAGACTGTCACGTGTTTCCCTGTCACCTTCAGGCTAATCAGGAACTGGCATCAAGCAAAGGAAGGAAGAGTAACTGAATGTTTATTGAGCACCTGCAGTGTACATTTCAGGCAGTCTTTAATAGTGATGGCAGCTGACATTTATTGAGTTGGTGTTTACAAAGTGCCAGGCCGGGGACTGAGTCGTTTCCGTGAATAATCCTACTGACTTCTCACAATTACCCTGACAGGGTCTCTCAGCTTCAGCACTCATTGACATTTGGGGCCCAAGACATCTTTGTTCTGTGGGACTGTCCTGTGCTTGTCGGATGTTCGGGGCAGTGCCAGTAGCCTCCCACTCCTGAACAGAAGAGTCTCTAGACACTACCAGATGTTCCCCGGGAGGCAAAATCACGCCCACTTGAGAACCACTGGTCTGTCTGTAGATGGGGAAACTGAGGCACAGAGAGGTTAAGTCCCATGGCCAGAATGAGCAGAGTCAGGCCTTGAAGGTAGGTCTGTGCTACTCCCAAGCCTGGGGCTCCTCCCCCGTGTCGGCTGCCTGGACCAGGCAGTGTGGACCACGCTGTGACGTCACTGCTTGTCTTCTGTTATCTTGCAGGGGGTAGGGTCAGGGTGGGAAAGCTTGCTGTCAGGCCTGCAGGCTGAGAGAGTGGGCCTCCTGCTGTCTGCTCCCCCGGCCTCCACAGGTTGCTTCCAGAAAGTGATCTTTTCTTCCTCCTTCCCTCCCTCTCGTGCAGGATGCCCAAGTCGACGTCTTTCGCGATGTCACTTTCTACATTTACTTCTCCCTCGTGCTGATCCAGCTTGTGTTGTCCTGCTTCTCAGACCGCTCACCCCTGTTCTCCGAAACCATCCACGATCCCGTAAGTGTGATCACAGATGAGCACAGAGACACGTGTGTGTGCATGTGCGTGTGCAAGAGAGAATGCACAGTGCCAGCTAACGTTGATTTGAGCCAGTGTCGTACATCTAGGAGCTCCTTCTGTCTTCCCTGAACACCTGGCGATACGTAACATTACCCTCTTCACTTTACCGTTGGAAAAACTGAGCCGTACGCGTGGCTTGGGGGATTTAAGGAGGGAACCTGATTCACAGTTGCTAACTGCTGTGTCTTCCAGCCCGTTGTCTCGTTTGGTTGGCGTAGTGGTTTTAGACAGTGCGAGTGAACTTTTAAAAATCAGGAAATTTCATATAAGTTCAAACTGTCCAGATTTTCTAGAAAAATGAGAAGTTCTGGCAGCAGTAGGGCTGTTATCCCACATGGCAGCGGTTGGCCAGATTGAGGAGCATTGCCCTGGTTTCCTTCCGCAGTCCTCACCACTCCCTGCTTCATTAGACAGTCTTGCTTCCCTCACCTATGTACGTGCCTGGCCCCTGGGGGGTTTGAGTTTGAGACCCTGGGTCTCTTGCGTCCGCTTGAGGGAAATCCTGCTTGTGTAGAAGGATCTGAGTGGGCCGGGTGGGGATGGCCGCCCTTCTGCTGGTAGCAGGAAAGTGAACACGGTTATTTATCACCCTTGCCTGTCTTCTTTCTCCCTCTCTGCCTCCGCCCATCCTCTTTGCCTTCCTCATTCCTCCCCTTTCTTCCCTCCCTCCTTCTGTCTAGTGCCGAGTGCCAGGCCCCAATCTGGACACAAGGCTGTAGCAGTGAATAAAGCAGAGTTATTGCCGCTTGAGGTTTATGTTTTCATGGGCAGGGGCACAAACAGTAACCTAGGAGCCAAGTACATATCCTGTCAGTCAGGTGGTGGTAAAGGCTGGGAAGGAGAAAGCAGGGAAAGGAGGTAGAGATGATGGTTTGGGGTCGTGTGTGGTTTTGATAAAAGCCATCAGGGAAGCCTGCGCCCCCCGCTCCAGGAAACCTCATTGGAGCAGAGACCTGAAGGAGTGAGGGAGCCAGGCAAGCAGATACCCAGGGAAAGAGGTTCCAGGCAGAGGGGTGGCAAGTGCAAAGGCCCTGGGGCAGAGCTGCCGTGAATGTCGCCGGAACAGCAGGAAAGGCTAGTGTGGCTGGAGAAGAGAGAGGCAGGAGGGGGCTGAGGGATGGCCTCTCAGAGCTGGGACAGTCACCTATGGGCCGGGTGGGCTGTTTGGATTTTATTCTGAGAGGGATGGGAAGCCTTTGGAGCATTCATTTGATGCTTTGTTCATGGTTAGTCAGCTGCTAACGGATGAAATTGCAGTGGGAGCAGTTTTCAGCTGTGGTTCTGCTGGGTTTGGCCTGAACCTCAGCACAAGGCTGAGGCTGCTTTTGTGGGTGATGAAAGGATCTGTGGGGCATCAGCCTGGAGGAGGTGACGGATGCTCCCAGTGTAAGCTTCAGAAACCCGTGCCCTAGAGTGTGTTTGGAGAGGCCCCATTTTCTCATCTCCCTGCTCTGGGAGGAGCTGGGTTGGAGAAGTTAGAAAAGTGTGTATGTGTGTCTGTGAATGTGTGTATATATGTGTGTTTGTGCACTCAGGTGTGTGTGCGTGTGGTGTGTGTGCGTGCATGCACGTATGTTTACATGTTTTGCATGTAGATGTGTGTGAGTGTGTGCATGTGTGTGTTTTTGTGTGTTCATGTGAGTGTGTTTTGCATGTGTATAAAGTTCACAAGGGCAGCAGCCATGCGTGAGCACCCAGGGGATCCAGCCCCCAGCTGGCACAGAGGAGGAGCTAAGATGTCTCCAGCCCTCATGTCTGCTCTTCATAGGTGTTTGTGTGCACGGGTGTGGGTGTGTGACAGTGGAGTGTCCCCATCAGAAACATTAGGTGTCAGGCTGTTATGTGGAGAAGGGGATCGCAGTGAACAAGTCATACCCCCCCTGAGTGACTGCAGACCCTGGGGTGCTCTGGGGGTAACTCGAGCCCAGGGGAGGCAGACAGGCCCACGTGGGGATCTCCTGACTCTTCAGGCTCCCTGTGGGGCCTGAGAAGCAGCCTCTCCCACTGGACGGTCCCTGATGCTTTATGGGGAATTTCTGATTTCTGGTCCCCTCTGGGATCTGGATAGAATTCCTGTCTCTTCTCTCCTGGGTGTGTGTGCCTCGGGGTGTCTCAAAGAGCTGCCTTCCTCCTCCCATTGTGCTTTCTGCAGTTCTGGGGTGTGGGGCCTTCTCTGCCCGGGTACCCCGACTCTTCTCCCAGCTGTTCCTTTTCTCTTGTGGGACTCGAGGCTCAAAGAGGTTGTCTTGACTTACAGCCTGAATCTGATGGTGGAGGCAACATGGTAATGGAAGGAGAGCCTCATTTTGGAGTCAGGCAGACCCTGGGCTTTAATTTCACCTGCGTCCCATTTATTCTGCCAATAGATATTTATTAAGCACCGTTTTTATACTGCGCTTCATTCTGGGGACAGAGCAGTATGTGAAAAAGTGTGGTCCATGCCCTGCTACGCTTATCTGTTACTCCGTAACAAACCACCCTGAATTTAGTGACATAAAACAGCAACAGTACTTTGTTATGTTTCACAGGCCCGGGCGTTGGCTGGGCTCAGCTGGGTGGTTTTCACTCAGGGTCCTTGCTCATGTGTCGGGTGGTTAGCGCGTTGGCCTCTGGCTGGAGCCTCAGCCAGGGTTGACAGCCCCACCTGGTCTCCCCGAGCTGCCTGGGCTTCCTCACAGCCTGACGGCTGGTCTCTAAGAGTGAGCGCGCACGAGGTGGAAGCTGTGTCACCTTTTAGGACCCAGTCCCAGAGTCACATAGAGTCACTCCTGCCACCCTCTTCTGATTGAGGGAACCACGAAGGTCTTCTGGGTGCAAGGGGTGGGCGCACACAGGCCCCCCACCTCTAGATGGGGGAGCGGCCAGGTCTCATTGTAAGAAGAGCATGTGAGATGGCAGGTGATTCCTGGCCAACTTTGGAAAGTACCATCTACTGCATGCCCCCAGGAAGCTATCGTCCTGTTAAGCAGGTCAGCAGACTGTGTGACTACAGTTGGGATGAAGGCTGGGAATCAGGTTATGTGACTTTTGGATCTGACTTTGGGCAAATCACTCCTCCTTTCAAGACCTCAGTGTCCTGTTCTGGAAAATGGGTTGCGGCTCGATTTAATGCTGGCTGCACCCGCCTCCCTGTCCCGGAACTGAGGCCCGTGATCTGGGGAGGAGGACGCTGCTAGGTGTCACCTCTGCTGTCTCCCCGTCACCCTTAGGGCTCACATCACAGTGGAGCCTGGAAGATGGGGTGAGTCCAGTCCCTGTTGCTGTCCCACCCTCAGAGCAGCAGTCACATGTCACCTGTCCTCAGAGCAGTCAGCCAAGCCCAGGGTCAGGTGGGGCCAGCATAGGGGCCGGCAGTGCTGACCTTCTCCCCCCTGCTGAGTCACCAAGCTGTCATCCTCCCCAGCTGGCCCCGTGCCTGACGTGTGACTCAGAGCTGTGTCCTGGCCCTGCTTCCTGGCAGGGCTGCTCCCCTCTGTGCATCAGGTGGGGCCTGGCTGAGTAGGCCTCACAGGCTCTCTGAGGCTGTCACCTGTCCCCAGCCTCCAGTGCTTTGATCTTGCTGGCCCTGAGGCTACTGCTTAGGTTGCAGGGAGGGGGTTGCCATTGGCAGTTGGGGGCATCAGGGGCAAATGTGGCAGATAGTAGACCCTCAGTTCTCAAAGTGGGGTCCTCAGACCGGCAGCATCAGCATCCCTCAGGTGCTCATTAGAAATGCAGAGTTTCAGGCCTGCCAAGTCCTGTTGAGTCAGGGTCTCATTTTCACAAGATCCCTGGGTGGTTCATGGTTGGAAAGCACTGGTTTAGCAAATTCTTAAAAGTTGCTCAGCTCATTTGGTGTAAGAGGTATTTTTAATCCTGTTCATATTTTACTGTGAACATTTCAAATCTACAGAAAAGTTGAAAGACACAGCGAGTACTCCCTATCTACCCACCAACTATATTTTACAAGTTAACATTCTGCTAAATTTGCTTTATCACAAATCTATCTAGTCAGCCAGCCGGCTAAGATTTTTGGTATTTAAAAGTGACCTTGAAATACATTAGTATCCTTCATTCACACACTTAACTGTGCAAATCATTAGCCAGAGCTCAATATCTCTTTATGATTCGTTTTTTGTTTGTTTTTTTTTTTTAAAGTAAATTTACATAGTGACATTCCTGAATCTTAAGTTACCATTTGATGGGTTCTGACAAATGAGTAACTCAAACCCCTATTGAGATACAGAACATTCCCAGGATCCCAGAAAGTCCCCTCCTGCCCCTTCATGGTCAGTCTCTACCTCTTGCAGCCCAGAGGCAACTGCTGGGCCTAGACTGTTAATGAGAGCATCGAAAACTCCATTTTTAATTCCTTTCTCCGTTACGCTTTCAGCCATTTCGTGACCCGGTGTTGTGCCGGGGGCTCCGCTGGGCTCGGAGTACCTAGAAACGAACCGACATTGACCGCCCCTTAGGAAAGATGGAGGAGGTGGCGGGCAAATAAGCTGCTGCTGCGGGATGGACAGTGGGGTTCCAAGACAGGGGAGTGCTGGGGGCTGTGGGTGCCCGAGGAGCAGTCCTGCACTCAGCCTTGGGGGCCAGAGCCAGCATCTGGACGAGGGGATGCCTCCATCCCCTCCCGTAAGGTTGAAGGCTGGAGGGTGGATGGGAAGGTGCTCCTGGTGGTGGAAGCAGCATGTCCAGAGGTCCAGCGGTATGATGGAACTTGTGGGTGTTTGGGTACTGTGTGGACTTCTGCTTGGTTGGGTCTCTTGCTGAAAGGAGGATGCATGAGGCTGGTGACACTTTAGGAAAGCCATTGCCAGAGTCCAGGCAGGTTGAGAGGAAGGGTGGCCTGAACAGTGACCCTGTGTGTAGCAGAGCATCAAAAACCAGGAAGAGGGCTTCCCTAGTGGCGCAGTGGTTGAGAGTCCGCATGCCGATGCAGGGGACGTGGGTTCAAGCCCTGGTCTGGGAAGATCCCACGTGCCACGGAGCAACTGGGCCCGTGAGCCACAACTGCTGAGCCTGCGCGTCTGGAGCCTGTGCTCCGCAACAGGAGAGGCCGAGACTGAGAGGCCCGCGCACCGCGACGAAGAGTGGACCCCGCTCGCCGCAACTAGAGAAAGCCCTCGCACAGAAACGAAGACCCAACACAGTCAAAAAAAAAAAAAAAAAAAAAAAAAAAAAAAAAAAAAACCAGGAAGAGAAATCGGACAAGTTCATGGGCAAAGCACACATCGTGTGTGCTGCAGTAGAAGAAATTGTGGTCCTGCGCCCAGAGGAGCTTTACACAGCTGAGAAGCGGCAGAGCCAACAAAGGACACCAGTGTAACATGCTGTACCAACGGATTTCTTACTGTCCGACGTTTAGGTGGTTCCAACCAATAACAATCGCAGCCTTGTGTTAATAAATAAAATTAACTTATTTAATCCTCACGGCAACCCAACTTTGAGGCGGAACTGTGAGTCTCCCCGCATTTTACAGATGAGGACACCGAGGTTCAGGGTGGTGTAGTGTCGCCTGAGTTCACAGGGCTGGACTGGGAGCCCTTCCACCAGGAGAGCCCTTCACATCTGAGCCTGCATCAGCATCACCTGGGGGGCTTGTTAAAACACAGATCATTGCTGGGTCCCACCCCCAGAGCTTCTGAGTCAGTCGGTTTGGGTGGGGCCTAAGCCTTTCTGTTTTTAACAAACCCCCAGGCACCGTGGATGCTGGTGATGGGGCCAGGTTTCAGAACCCCTGGTTTGAGCTACACTGCTGCTTACGCGTCCCTTACTGCTGGAGTAACTGGCAGAAAACTGAACTAAAAGTAGAATCAAAACCAGAAAAGGTGGGTGAGGACCCAGAGAGTTTCTGACAGAAAGGCCAGAATGCTGAGGGCCCAGACAAAGGTCCTCAGAGTGCCTTGTGGTCACGGGTGACCAGTTCTCAGGGAACCAGTGCCTGGCGGCTGTGTACCAAATTAGTTTAAACCTCATAGTTTCAGGCCAAATTACCTGCACCAGGTAGAGATGCCAAAGAATGCAGCTCTCTGCATGAACCTCCCTGCTCCTCTTCCTCCGCCTTCAGCCAGGGCCTGTCTGAATTATTCTTGTTTCTTTTTTTTTTTTTTTTTTTTTTTAACGGTACACAGACCTCTCACTGTTGTGGCCTCTCCCGTTGCGGAGCACAGGCTCCAGACGTGCAGGCTCAGTGGCCATGGCTCACAGGCCCAGCCGCTCCGCGGCATGTGGGATCTTCCTAGACCGGGGCACGAACCCGTGTCCCCTGCATCGGCAGGCGGACTCTCAACCACTGCGCCACCGGGGAAGCCCTGAATTATTCTTGTTTCTAACCAAATGGGGGATCAGTTAATAATCCTCCTTCCTCCTGGGACAGGAGTTACTCCATTTCAGTCTCAGAGGCCGGGAAGCCCCCAGCCAGCAGCCCTGTCTTTTCCACCTCGAGAAGTTCTGCTTGGTTTTGGTTGAATGGAACGCTGCCTGGATCCTTGTCCAGCGGCCTCCTTTTTTTTTTTTTCCTTCTTTCTTATTTTATTAATTTATTTTTGGCTGCGTTGAGTCTTCATTGCTGTGCATGGGCTTTCTCTAGTTGCGGCGAGCGGAGGCTACTCTTCGTAGTGGGCTTCTGATTGCAGTGGCTTCGCCTGTTGTGGAGCACGGGCTCTAAGGCGTGCAGGCTTCAGTAGTTGCGGCACGTGGGCTCAGTAGTTGTGGCTCGAGGGCTCTAGAGCACAGGCTCAGCAGTTGTGACGTGTGGGCTTAGTTGCTCCACAGCATGTGGGATCTTCCTAGACCCGGGCTCGAACCCGTGTCCCCTGCATTGGCAGGTGGATTCTTAACCACTGTGCCACCAGCGAAGTCCCTTTCCTTCTTTCTTTAATTCTCAGTTCTTGACTGCTTCAGAACTCTAATTGTCTTTTATCACATGAGGCCTCTCATGTCAGATAGGGACTTCCAGAAACCAGCTCCCAAACTGATGTAATTTCTTATCTGTGCCGGTGACAGGAGCCAGTGTCTGCCCAATGTGACTTCTGATTATCTGAACATCTGTATCTGGATCCAGAAGAGGGAGGAGAGCTGGGGAGACGAACTTAAGGAGGCTCCTGGATTGTGCATATTAGAAGCTGAAGTGTTCATGTTGCTGATCCAGCCTTACTGCATCTGGAGGGTGCATTTTCTCGCAGGGGCTGGGATTTTTACTAGCCAGAGTGAGGATTAGTCTCTCCCCGCTGGGCCGTCATTTCTTATGGTCTTAGGGGTAGGACTCCATTTGGGTACAATTGGGTATAAAGGGAATGAATTCACCTTCAGTTAGGTAGCTGACAGTTTGCTTTGTTCTTTTCCTTCAGTTTTATTGAGAAATAATCGACATACATCACTGATTAAGTTTAAGGTATAACAGCATTGATGGTTTCATTTACATATATTGTGAAACGATTACCACAGTTGGTTTAGTTAATAACATCTGTTTTCTCGAATAAAAGGAAAAGAAAAAAGCAGTTGTTTTTTTTTTTTGGTTGCGCTGCGTGGCTTGTGAGATCTTAGTTCCCCGACCAGGGATTGAACCCTGGCCCTCAGCAGTGAAAGTGTGGAGTCCTAACCACTGGACCTCCAGGGAATGCCCAAAAGAGCAGTTTTTAACTTTATAAATGTTGAGATGAAGATTGAATAACTCCACCTCTCCTTCCTCATCCTCTCCCCCCAATTTTATCATACTTTAAATTACATCAGTAATTAGTGTTTGCATCATTATAACAGTTGTAAATATTGTTCACTGCAGACCTGTTTGAATTCTGTGTTTACATGTCCCTTTTTTTTTTTTCAATTGAAGTATAATTGGCCTACAATGCTGTAGGCATAGTGATTCGCCATTTCTATACATTTACAAAATGATCATGATAAGTCTAGGTTGCTTTGTTCTTGACCCACAGCTGGGCTTGCCTGATTTTGAAACAATGCCAGGATTTGTGAGGCCCCTGTGTGTATAAGCCTGACACCCTGACAGTTTGCACCGGGCCTGTGTGCAGGTTAGAAAAAGGCATCTGGCCCGCTCTGGGTGGATGAGTTTGAGAAAGGCCCTGCGTCCTTTCAGCCAATGCAGTCCTGCCGCCCCCAGGCCCAGGACCAGCTGCCCTTCAGCCCCCACTCGTCCCCTTGGCTGGGCTTCTTTGTGCAGGGCTGACTCTGTGTTGATGCCAAGACTGAAAAAAGGCTGGATTTGGAGGCAGAAGGCCCGCGTTTGAGTTCTAGTTCCTCCCCTTAAGGATCGCCATCTTTGGTGTCGTGAGGTCTGACGTAAGCAGGGGTCAGCCAACTTCTTCTGTAAAGAGGCAGATAGTAGATATTTTACTCTTCTTAGAGCACATGGTCTCGGTCGCAAGTACTCAGCTCTGCCACTGTAGCTCAAAAGCAGATGTGGACAGTACGGAAATGAATGGGCATCGCCGTGTCCAAATAAAACTATTTTGCAAGTGGCCGGACTGTGGGCCTGACTTTGCCAGCCCTGATGTGAAGCGTCTGGTACAGTTCTTGGTGTGTCACGGTCTGCAGGAAATGGCGGACTTGTTACTGTGTTTACCATTAGTATTCATGTTAATACTGCTAATGTCATTGCTTGAGCTTTTACTCTGCACCAGGAACTGTCGTGTAAGTACTTCACACGTTTTATCTCATTTAATCTCATCATCACCAAGTAACTTGGCCCAGGCCCCTCAGTTAGTAAGTGGCAGGGCTGGGATTCAAACCTCCCTCTAACCACCTTGCTTCATGTTGCTTCACCCATGGACGCCCCCCAGCCCGGCTCCCACCCCCGCCGGGACCCTGTTTTGTTGTTGTTGTCACAGCTCTCACCGTGTATAGTTGTATATTTATTTGCATCTTGGTTTGCTTACTGTCCCTCTCTTCCGAGGCGAGAGGCAGTACGGGGCCGGGACCTCACTGTCTCTCCTGCGTAGCTCAGTCTTGGATGTATTTAGCCACCTCCTGGCGTATAAGCAGATCCTCCCTCATTATTTGCTTAAGAAATAAATGAGTCATTGCCAGCTGTATCCGGCCCCCATCCCCTTCTCTGCCAGCGCCTTAGGGAACTGGGCTGTAGTTGAAGTGTATTTGCGATTCCCTGACAACCCATCCACTTCCGGAAGAAAAGCCAGCCTACAAAGCAAATACCACCACCTGCTCCAGGAATAATGCTGCGGCCTTAGGTTGGAAAAATGAGGTCCCCTGGACCTCATTCCACTTGTCCCTCCTTGCAGTCCCATGAGGTAGGCTGAGCAGTGGGACTGACCGCTTCCAATTCCCAGATGCGAAAACTGAGACTTTGGGGTGAAAGAACTTGCCCAAAGTCATTCAGCTAGAAAATGGCATAGCTGGGATTTGAACCCAGGGCCATCTGGCTTTAGGTTGGTTTAGAATGTAGGTCTGTGGGCCAGCTGCATCTGATTAAAGACATGCTGATGCCAGGGCCCCAGCCCCAGAGAGAGTGATCTCGTTGGTCTGGGCTGGGACTCTCAGCACCTGTGTTTACAAAGCTCCCCAGATGATTCCCGGGCTGGTAGGACTGGAACCTCCCCATGCCTCATGGCCCCCAGAGTGAAACCTCGTGGTTCTCAGCCCAGGCTTCTTGTTTGACTCACTGGGGAAGATTTTCATGATGGAAACTTTCAAATGTGTACAAATGTGGACAGCATGGTATAATGACCACCATGGACTATTTACCCTGCATCGCATGTAAACATTTCAGTATGTATCTCTGAAAGATAAGGAATTAAAAAATTTTAATAACATTTTATCTTGAAATAACTTGACTCGCAAAAAGTTACAAAAATGGTAGAGTTCCTTCCCCAGCTTGACCATCTTCCTCAGGGGCGCCTTTCCTGACCTGTGTCAACTAGATCAGCCCAGTGAGATACCAGTGATCTCACTGGTAATATTGACTTGCCTTCGGGGTATGATCCTTGTCACAGTTGCGGTTTTGTACTTGTTCACGTGATCGTTTGATTAATGTCTGTCTCTGGACACTGACTGTTTGGGGCTCACGTTCTATCTCCGCTGCTTCTAGCTGTTGGCACCCCGGGCAAGTCTTTTCATTTCTCTGCCCCTCAGTGTCTTTAACTACAAAATGAGGATGATGCTTTTACCTACTTCATAGCGTGGTTATGAAGATTAAATGAGTTAATTTGTGTAAAACATTTAAAACAGAGCTAGCTAGCAGAGAGTGTTAGCAGGTGGTGTTATTGCCCTGGTTTAAGGTTATGTCTGTTTGTTCAGATTTGTGTACAGGTGGCAGGCACATAGTAGGTGCTCAGAAAATATTTGTTGAATGAGTGAATGAATGAATGAAAGAAATAGGAATACTAGTAATACCACACTTACGGTTCTGTGAGGATATGAGATAATGCTAGTACATCGTTGAGTGCCTGGCACATTGTAGATGCTCAATAAATACTTGTTGAATGGACAAATGAATGAACTAAAGCAGGGACAACAGTAGGGCCGTGTTTGTTGGGTTGCTGTGGGGATATAAGATAAGGCAGGTATGGGACGCATTGTACTGTTTTTACACATAGCAGACACTCAGGAAACAGTTACCGGGTAAAACTGGAGGAGCTGCCAGGTGTTTCTTTCCAGGCCACTGGTGCTCAGGAGGGAAGCCCTTTCAGGGTGAAAATCAGTGGTGTGAGACTGGCTGCTGGTCCACTGGGAGGAAGAGCAGTCAGCTGGCTGCTCCCTGCCTAGAGCTGGCGTAGATGAGAAGTTTAACCATTCATTTCCCCTTTGCTCCCTGCCCTGTGCTTTCTCTCCACTAGAATCCTTGCCCAGAATCCAGCGCCTCCTTCCTTTCCAGGATCACCTTCTGGTGGATCACAGGGTAAGTCCTGGTCCCCAAACCTCGGGCGGCTGCTGGGCCATGAGTGTGCCACTAGGGCCCCTGCTCTTCCTCCCTTGCCCTTTCCGATGGGGCTGTGTCCTGAGTGTGCCTCCCCTGGGCCGGGGTCTCAGAGACACTCACCCTGACCCCACGTTCATGTGATAAATGCATAAACCTAAACAGCTTGCACCTCTGTGGACGGCTTGGCCTGGGCAAGAAGCTGCACGCTCTTGGCTCAGCTTTGAGTTTGGCTGTTTTTTTGCATTAGGTGTAATTACTGTTGTTGGCATTGTTTCCCCCCATGAGAAAAATAATGCCCGTGCACCGTAGGAAAAGTGGCTGAGAGTGTGGACCAATAGCAACAGAGCATCAGAGGCAGCCGCCGTCCACAGCTCAATGCACCCCCTTCTCGCCCTCCTTTTTATTTGCACATTTTTTTCTTTACATTGTCAGCATCCTGCTGGGGATTATTAAGATCCTGCCCCCAACCCCCAAGCATTTTTCCTTGTCTTTATAGGTTTTTACAAACATTGTGGGTTTTTTTTTAATTCAATATTTGTCTTACTTAACTATTTTTCAGTTGCCGTTAAAGAACAGCGCTAGGACAGTGTAGTTTGAATACGGACTGTAGGTCATGCCAGCCAGGCTCATATTTCTGATTTTGGTCATTGTACTCTGGTTATGTCAGAGCATGTCCTTTCTCTTAGGGGAATGCACACTAATATTTAGGGGTAAAGATGTGTAGAGTCTGCAACCTACTATGAAATGGTTCAGAAAAAAGAAATACTTCATTTTTTTTTTTTTTTGCGGTACGCGGGCCTCTCACTGATGTGGCCTCTCCCGTTGCGGAGCACAGGCTCCGGACGCGCAGGCTCAGCGGCCATGGCTCACGGGCCCAGCCGCTCCGCGGCATGTGGAATCTTCCCGGACCGGGGCACGAACCCGTGTCCCCTGCATCGGCAGGCGGACTCTCAACCACTGCGCCACCAGGGAAGCCCCGAAATACTTCATTTTATTACACTTCGCAGACACTGTGTCTTTTACGAATTGAAGGTTGGTGGCAACCCTGCATCAAGCGAGTCTGTTGGCGCCATTTTTGGAACAGCATTCACTCACTTTGTGTCTCTGTGTCACATTTTGGTAATTCTCACAATCCTTCAAACTTTTTCATTATTATTATAATGACTATGGTGATCTGTGATCCATGACCTTTGATGTTATTACTAGGATTCGCTGAGGGTACAGATGATGTTTAGCATTTTTTAGCAATAAAGTATTTTTAAGCTAAGCTCTGTATGTTGTTTTTTTTAGACATAACGCTGTTGCACATTTAATAGATTATAGGATAGTGTAAACATAACTTTAATATGGGAAACCAAAAAATTCCTGTGACCTGCTTTATTGCAATATTTACTTTATCACGGTGGTCTGGAACAGAACCCACAGTATCTCTGAGCTCTGCCTGTATGTGTTTGCATATGTATGTATCTAGAGACAGAGGCAGATACAGCACACTTAAAATGTTAACAGTCGTGAACTAGGTGAAGGGTAGACAGGAATTCTTTGTAAGATTCCTGTGATTTTTCTCTGAGTTTGAAATGTTTCAAAATAACAAGTTAAAATATTAGGTTTGCTTTTTATCATGAAAGTATTCAAACCGGAAAGACTAGTTTAATAAACCTCAATAAACTCATCACCTGATTTAACAATGGTTAATGCTTTGTCATATTCGCCTTAAAAAAATTTTTTTAAAGTAAATTAGAGCCATCCTGCTATTCCTCCTAAATATTCTCTATGTATCTCTAAAAATGAGGCTGTTTTTCTTGGGTGACCTAACAGTAAAATTAGCAATAATGATTTAATGTGCCCACATGTCCATTATTCCTTATTGAGATATTCCTGAGTTGCGGCCGCCTTCGGTCGCATGGCCGTGGTGGCGGGGAGGGTCGTCGTCCTCCTCCTTCTGACTCTCATCGCCTCGCACCTTGTGTTTCGGCCACAGGATGATGGTCCAGGGCTACCGCCAACCCCTGGAGAGCACTGACCTCTGGTCCCTGAATAAGGAGGATACGTCAGAACAAGTTGTGCCCGTTTTGGTAAAGAACTGGAAGAAGGAATGTGCAAAGTCCAGAAAGTAAGTGCCAGGCATCCTGCCCCGGGGAAGCTGGGCACTCACTGGGGCGACCCCATAGCTCCATCCTTCCACCTCTTACTAGCTTCATGGCCCTGGGAGGGCTGCTTCCCTCCTCCGAGCCATGGTTTGCTCATCTGCAGAATGCGTAGAGTCTGACGTGTAGCTAAGACAATTTGGGTAGGAAAGAAGAGAGAAAGATGTCAAGTGGGAGAACCATTTTGTTTGCCGTGACCTTGGCGCGCGTGTACCTGGCTGTGTGACCCTGCCCTTCCCGAGTCAGTCTCATTTTCCCTGCTTCTCTCCGAGCATCTGGCATCCTGAATGTTCTTGCTGTTTTAAATGTTTTGGTTCAACACGCCACGTCAACTACTTCTTGAGGTGTTCAGCCTAAGAACCCCCATTTGACGGTGATTTGGGCTGTACTGGATTTTTTTTTTCCAACAGCCTTTATTTTTTGGAGCAGTTATAGGTTCACAGCAGTTCTGAGCAGAAGGTGCAGAGACGGGTGCGCGCCTCCCCTGCTGTTAGCATCCCCCATCAGAGGGGCACATGAGTGACAACCCGTGAGCCCACATTGACGCAGCATTGTCACCCCGAATCTGTGGTTTACATCAGGGTTCACTCTCGGTGTCCAGGATTTCAGACTCTCGCCGACGAGAGCTGCATGCCAACCCCGACCTCTGTCATCGGGTTATTTGGGGAATCAGGCCAGGGCCTCCCCAGCACATACCTTATTTCATCAAATCTAGGACGTCATCAGTTGTGCGATGCATCGTTATTTTATGCACCAGTGAGAAAGAGAAACGGCTGCCGATTAAACCAGAACGTGACATTGACATAAGACGCATCCTGCGTCCAGAGGAGCTGGAAGAGAAATCACGAGGGATTTGGTGGCAGGGGACGGTGTCATTACTTCTGTTGTCGTTACGGGGTTGGGCCTGTTGTCCACCTTGGAGAGCTGGCTGATGAGAGCCCAGCCTGGTGTGTGGCCCCGCAGAGCAGCTGGCCTCCCAGGAGAGAGGCCCAGGCTCTAGGTCTGATTCCTCACCCATTGCAGGAGTTCCAGGTCTTCACTCAGGCCGAGGCTGTGGATGGGAATGTGGGACATCTGTGCTGGCCACCAGGACATCAGCAGAGGACTTGTGAGGCTGTGCCATGGCCCGTTCGGGGTGGCCACGGACAGAGGAGAAGTTGTCCCTTGGGAGGTGGATTGAGCTTGAGCCTCTGTGGTTGGGCGTTGTGAGGAGACGGCCGGTGCTCTGTGCACACACGGCTCTGCCGGGTCCCACGTCTGTGACCCAGTTGGAGGTTCTCAGGCAGAAGTGGGGTCTCTGGTTTCCTTTGGCCTGGCCTGCAGCCTCCTTCCTGATGAGAAGGCTGCGTCCTCAGCTTGAGTTACCCGAGCCTCGCTGACTGCTTGGCTCCGTCTCCTTCCCACGTTGGGTGGCAGGGGATGCCCACCGTGCCGTCCCATGGGGCTCACGCCGTGAGCTGGTTGCTGTGGCCTGGCCTGCAGCCTCCTTCCTGATGAGAAGGCTGCGTCCTCAGCTTGAGTTACCCGAGCCTCGCTGACTGCTTGGCTCCGTCTCCTTCCCACGTTGGGTGGCAGGGGATGCCCACCGTGCCGTGAGCCGGTTGCCGCAGATGTTGTAGGAGGGGCTGGCAGTGAGGCTTCGTGGGAAGAGGACTGGCCGTACAGCATAAAGCTCCATCATGGGCCTGGCCCTTCGTTGGTCCGTTCAGCAGATGCAGTCGATTACTGCTGATATGCTGAGTGCAGTTTAGGCCCTGGGGGTTCAGAGAGTGGAACAAGATAGACTCCTTGTTCGGTGCTACTTACATTCCGTGTGGGACACAGGGAGTTGGGAGTCAAACACACACTGTTGAGAAACTTTGAAGAGCCTTAGTGTGATGACGAGGTTAAATGGGGAAATGAGGGGGAGAGTGACTGTGGAAGGTGATGCAGGTTTGGTGGTCAGGGATGGCCTCTCTGAACAGAGATTCGTGTCAAAGGAGGGAGTAAGCCGCGTGCAAATGTGGGGAAAGGGCTCTCCGTTTCACGGGAACAGCTAGTGCAAAGGTCCTGAGGTAGAGGTGAGTGTGGCATTCTTATGGAGCAGCAAGGGGCCCCATATGGCTTGAGTGGAGTGAGAGGTGGGGAGAACAGGAGGAGATAAAGTAGGAGAAGTGTTTGCAGGGATCTCATAGGCTATGGTACTGGCTTAGGGGTTGATCCCAAATGCGGTGAGAAGACCGCTGGGTTTTACACAGGGCAGCGGCATGCGTGCCCGGAGTTCTGTTTTATATCAACCAGTTAGGCTGTGCTGGGGAAGGTGGTTTGTGGGGCGAGAGTAGGGGCAGATGGGTCAGTGGCTCTGTTCCCAGAGGCGTGAGCCACATCCGGCCCTGTGATCCCTGTGGGCATGGGTGGGGAGGGGAGAGTCCTGTGCTCTGGGCTGCTGGGTGCCCCAGGGCTCTCGGGGAGCAGGTGACTGCGGCCTGGGCAGGGCTGCCTTGGCTTCTTGGCCTTGGGTCTCAACCTCCACCCCCCCCACTCTGCCCCCAGTTCTTCTCCTCACCCCTGAGTGGCACCTCTCAGGAGTCAGGTCTGAGCTGCTTCCCCTGCTCCCCTGACCTTTGGGTTTTAAAATCCAGTGCCTTACTGGTTTTCATTAGATGATTTTGAGTTTAACAAAATGGAGTAGAAATTTCTCGACTTATGGCCTCCCATAGGTTAAGGCCATTTTGGACTGTGGTTCCTGCTGGAATGACTATAAAATGGTTTGGCGGCTCTGGAAAAGACTTGGGCAGTTTTTTTAAAAAGTTAAATAGTTATGATACCACCCAACCATTCTACTCCTAGGTGTACACCCAAGAGAACTGAAGACATATGTTCATAAACTTGTACAGGGATGTTCATAGCAGCTTTATGTGTGATGGCCAAAGCTGGAAGTAACCCAGACAACCATTAACAAGTGAATAGATGTGCAAATCACAGTGTATCCATGCAAGGGAACACTTCTGAGCAGAACAACAGAATGAACTATTGGTGCACTCAGCCACATGAAAATCTTTAAATAATTATGCTGAGTGAACGAAGCCAGGCAACAGTACATACTAGGTGATTCTATTTATATACAATTCCAGAAAATGAAAGGAAGTCTGTAGTGATGGAAATCAGATCAGTGGTTGCCTGAGGTAGGGGGAGGTAGTGAGATGGGAGGAGAAATTTCAGAGAGGAGAGCTCTTTGGGGGTGATGGGCCTGTTCATTATCTTGGTTTCCCTGATGGTCTGACAGGTGTGTAAATATGTCAGAACTCATCACATCGTACACTTCAAATGTGTGAACTTAATTTTACATCAGTTATACTCCAATAAAGCAATATATAAAAAAGCAGTAGTGTTTAAAGAAAGGGTGACCATTTTACTTAATTGTGTCTATTTCATAAAGGAGTGCAAGCAGCAAATAACAAACAAAAACAAAGAAAACAAAATGCTCCAAAATACAGGTGTTAAGCTATGGTTCCCAGCCTTTCAGACTCATTACCCCCTTGAGTAATAGAGATATTGTAACACCTCCTTAAATATACTTTCAGGAAATATATAAAAATAACCCACTCATGTATCTTACTTTAAAAATCAACAAAGTGTTCTTGCTCAACTTTAACAGAGAACTAAAAGGCAAGGGATTTGTAATAAAACGTCATCCACGTATGTCTGTGTGTAAACGCTCAGGCACATGCTAGAATAGAGAATGAAGAATCGCTGAGTGCTCGTAAGTGGAGCCTTCTCTGTGGCAGCAGCAAATCCTGACCGACCCAGTCTTGCGGTTGTGGAGATCAGAACCGTCATCACCCTCATGGACAGGGTTTTGCAAAGTGGTGATTCATGCTTGGCAAATTTCTGAACAGAACTTAATTTGCACACTGACTGCATTTCTGAAAAAAATCGAGGTATATTTAAACTTGCAAAAAAAAAAAAAAAAAAAAAAAAACACTCTGTGTATGGATTTATGCCAAAGCTGGAGTTAAGAGTGTAGATTTAGGTGATTTGGGGACTTCCCTGTCTGTTCAATTGTTAAGACTCTGTGCTTCCACTGCAGGGGACGTGGGTTCGATCCCTGGTAGGGGGAACTAAGATCCCACAAGCTCTCGTCGGTGGTGGCAAAAACAAACAAATAAACAGACAAAACCCCCCATAGATTTAGGTGATTTTAGGCAGGCTCTTCACCTGTGTGGATGCCTGGTAGGATCTTGTTCCTTTGGGATGGTCCTGTACTCAAAGAGGGTCTGGTTTCTGGCCCAGTCATTGTGACATCAGAGGGTGAGAAACCCCCTTGACAGCCTGTTTTGGAGAAACAAAAAGCACTCTACGACAACAACAACAAAAAGGGAAAGAATGATCTTGAGTCATTTGTATTTGTGCTCAGCACAGTCAAAATCCTGCCAGGGCTATACTTTCCTTGCGGGGCTGGAGGGGTGGGAGTGGGGAGGTGACTGCCATGCCCATCTGTGGTTTCCAAAACTGTTATCCTGTATATTGTGAGCTCTGAGGAGAATGAAAATGTGAGTTAAGGGTGTAAAATCCATTCTCTACAATTGTAGGTCAAATCTGCCCTTCTGTGTTATACTGGGTATTATGGATCAAAGACAGTGCTCAGAGTACATCCAGAAATTTTAGTTTTAATTGAGCTATGATCTTTATAAGTTTGAGGTTTTTGCCTTTGCCTCAACATTAGAGATCTTATTTGTTTAACAAATGACAAACAAAGCCTGAAGTAGCTCCTCATGGCCCTTTGGTTGGTTCACGTACCTCCCAGTCTGCTCTCTCAGCCCTGCTCTGGTTACTTGAGGTTCTTGGAAGGGCTGCCTCACCTCTTTTCAAAATCCCTTCGTTCCAGGCCTTGGTCATCCTGTTCCCCCTGCCTAGAGCACCCTTTCCCTCCCCAAGTAGACTCGATCCCTCATCATGCAGGTCTCAGCTTTGATGTCCCCTCCTCCAGGAAGCCCCCATGATAGTCCCCCTCACACGGCTGATCCGTTTCTCTCATGGGGCTGCTTGATGGTGGGGCTCTCCCCAGGGCCTGGCCCAGAGCAGGGCATTCGTGGAGGAGAGAGCAATGGGCACCTTTGCCCATATCGAAATCCCCTGGGTGAGCAAGTTCCTTTTTCTTCCCAGCCTCCAGCTTCCCCACCCCTTCCTGTTCCCCTGTCCTGAGCAGTTTTCTTCTGACTCAGACCTTTCCTCTCCAACTTTCCTTTCTTTCCCAGCCAGACCATTCAGGTGCCCTGCTTTCTTCCTCACCCTCCAGGAGCACCAGCTTCCCTTGGAGGGCTCTTGTTCACTGGGTATTTTTTCTCTCCTGACTCGGCCTTAGCTGGTCCCTTCCACTTCTCTAGACCCCTTCCCCCCAGGCCTGAGCCTTCCTCCTCTCTGCCCTCCTGAGACCTTCTCCCTGGCCCTTTGGCCGCCCGTCTCCTGGCCACAGAAAATAGCCTGGGTCAGTGGCAGCCCAGGCAGGCCCAGGGCCAGGGCCCAGCTTAGGACGTGGTGCAGAAAATGAATGCGGAGGGGGGAACGACTCAGCCACTCCCTGCCCCCCGGTCCTGCCTTCTTGTCCTCCTTTCCAAGAGGGCATGTGTGTGCTGAATGAAATCATACTAAAAATCCCCGCCAGAATCCCAGCTTCAGGGGAAGTCAGTAAAGTGAGCAGGGAAAGAGCTTACGCAGTGACACTGACAACACGAAAAATAGAAATAATCCTCTGTGGTTGGTGGAATGACCCCCCCCCCAAAAAAAGATGTCCACATCCTGATCCCCAGAACCTGTGAATATGTTAGCAAAGGGACTTTGCAGATGAGATTCAGTTCAGGATTTTGAGATGGGAGACTATTCTGGGTTATTGGGGTGGCCTGATAATCACAAGGGTCCTTATAAGGAGGAGGTGAGAGAGAGAAGATGCTGAGTGGCTGGCTTGGAAGGTGGAGGCAGGGACCACGTGCCCAGGTGTGTGGGCTGGTTTTTTTTTTTTTGGCTGCGTTGGGTCTTCATTGCTGTGCGGGCTCTCTCTAGTTTTGGTGAGCGGGGGCTACTCTTTGTTGCAGTGCATGGGTTTCTCGTTGTAGTGGATTCTCTTGTTGCGGAGCATGGGCTCTAGACGCACAGGCTTAAGTAGTTGCAGCATGCGGGCTCAGTAGTTGCAGCACATGGGCTCAGTAGTTGTGGTGTGCGGGCTCAGTAGTTGTAGCTTGCGGGATCTAGAGCACAGGCTCAGTAGTTGTGGTGCATGGGCTTAGTTGCTCCGTGGCATGTGAGATCTTCCCGGGCCAGGGACTGAACCCACATCCCCTGCATTGGCAGGCGGATTCTTAACCATTGCGCTACCAGGGAAGTCCCTGTAAGCATCTTCTAGAAGCTGGAAAAGGAGGAAACAGATTCTCCCATGGAGCCTGCAGGCCCACCTTAGATTTCTTTTTTCTTTTTTTTCTTTTAATCTGTACAAATCAAGCATTTTATTTATATAGCAAGGAAGCACTCCTTTATTCTCCTTTTAAATACCATACTTGAGATTTAAAATGACAGTTGGTGGGGCTCCCCCGGTGGCGCAGTGGTTGAGAGTCCGCCTGCCAATACAGGGGACGCGGGTTCGTGCCCCAGTCCAGGAGGATCCCACGTGCCGCGGAGCGGCTGGGCCCGTGAGCCGTGGCCGCTGAGCCTGCGCGTCCGGAGCCTGTGCTCCGCAACGGGAGAGGCCGCAGCGGTGGGAGGCCTGCGTACCGCAAAAAAATAAATAAATAAAATGACAGTTGGCAGTGTACTACAGGATGCTAAATAAGACTTTGTCCATATTGCTTTGGATATCTTGGTATTTTGTTATATTTTCCATCATCCATTGGAACAATTAGTTCAGCTTCCTAGAAACATTTGAACAGTAGTTAGATGTTTGCCCAATAACCCAGTACCCTCCAGGTTTTTGAAGTGAAGAATGTTACTTGTGCCAGTCAGAATCTGATACCAGTTAAATAGTGGCAGCTTTGCCAATAAACAAGAATGTGCTCTTCCATGGCTAGGAAGGGAGACTTCCACAGCTGACAGGTCCCAAAGATACATGGAGCCACCTTAGATTTCTGACCTCCACAACTATGAGATGTTAAATTTGTGTTGTTTCAAGCCACTGAGTTTGTGTTAATTTGTTGCAGCAGCCGTAGGAAATTCTACAACTTCACCCAGACTTGATTTTATTCTGGATGCAGTGGGAGGCCAGCAGTGGCGTTGAGGTTGGGGTGATGCACTTTAGGAGGATCCCACTGGCTGCCGTGCAGGGACTTGGTTGTTAGGGAACGAAAGTGGAAGGAAATGGGGGGAGTGGGGAGGAGGCCCCGGCGATGGTCACTTGCATGGGTCAGAGGCTGTGGCGATGGAAAGCGTGGATGGATGACTGCACACATCCCGGGAGCGGGATGGACACAACACGTGCCTGACTAGAGCTGGGAGCGTGGAGGAGAGGGGTTCAGGGATGATTCCCATGTTTCTGGTCCTTTCCTGGGGTGAGGAGCATCGAGGGGAAGGATACCGACTTGACAGAGCCCAGACCAGTTCCCACGGTTTGGAGTGGGGACAGAGGAGGGCGTCCCCTCCAAGGCAGGTTGGGAGGCTGTGGTCTCCAGGAGGGCGTTTCAGTTGGTCCAAATGGTCAGATGTGGCTTAGATGGGAGAGGCAAGAATCCCCCGTGATTAAACGATGTTCAGTGAGCTCATGCAGTGGGCGATTGTGTCGGGTGGACGATGGGGATGAAGCTTGGGTGCACATTTCAGGGATGGAGCCCACGTTTGGCCTTTTGAGGAGGTTGCTTTGACTGCATTTTGGGAGAGGGAAACTGTATGTGTTGCTACATAACAGGTCACCCCCAAGCGTAGCAGCTTTAAATAAGAATGAACATTTACTATGTCACACAGGGTCTCTGGGTCGGGGGTCTGGGATGGGTCTAGCTGGGTAGTTCTGGCTCAAGGTCTGTCATGGCTGCAGTCCTCTGAAGCCTTGACCGGGGCCGTGGATCTGCTTCCACATTGCACATGGTTGGTAAGACTGTGCTGGCTGTTGGCAAGGTCTCAGCATGGGGGCTTCTCCAGGAGGCTGGTGGAGTGTCCTCTTGACCCGGCAGTTGGCTTTGCCCAGAGTGAATGATCCATGAGAGGGCAAGAAAGAAGCCACAGTGTTTTCTGCAACCTAATCTTGGGAATGACACTCTCTCTCCATCATTTCTGCAATATCCTGTTACAAGTGGGAGGGGACTTCACAGGGGCATGTATGGGGGTTCCGATTTCTCAACATCCTTGCAGACCTTGTTGTTATCTGACTTTTTGATGATAACCATCCTAGCGGGTGTGAAGCAGTATCTCATCCTGGTGTTGATTTGCATTTCCCTGATGACTTAAGATGTTAAGCAGCATTACATGTGCTTACCCCGTTCGCATGTCTTCTTTGCGCCTTTTATGGTTGGGTTGTCTTTTTCTTATTGATTTGTAAGAGTTCTTTATTTGCTCTAGTTACAGGTCCCTTATCAGAGTTTTGATTTGCAAATATTTCCTCCCATTTTGTGGGTTGTCTTTTCACTTTGTTGGTGGTGTCTTTTGAAGCACAAAAGTTTTTGATGAAGTTCAGTTTATTTTTTCTTTTGTTGCTTGTGCTTTTGGGGTCGTATTTAAGAATCCATTGCTAAATCCAAGGTCCTAAAGTTTTGCCCCCTCTGTTGCCTTCCACGAATTTTATAGTTTTAGCTCTGTGTTAGGTCTTTCATCCATTTCGAGTTAATTTTTGTATATGGTGTGAAGTAAGGGTCCAACTCACTCTTTTGCCTGCAGCTATCTAGTTTCCCAGCACCATTTGTTGAAAAAACTATTCTTTTCCCATTGAACGGCCTTGACAACCTCGTCAAAAT
This sequence comes from Neophocaena asiaeorientalis asiaeorientalis, assembly GCF_003031525.2. Lineage (NCBI taxonomy): Eukaryota > Metazoa > Chordata > Mammalia > Artiodactyla > Phocoenidae > Neophocaena > Neophocaena asiaeorientalis. Next base: position 10,685,807 of record NW_020173198.1, on the reverse strand, counting down.
CAATCAGGTTTATTTCTGGATTTTTAATTCTGTTGCATTGATCTCTGTATATGCTCAGCCTCATGCCTGTCTCGATTATGGTTGTTTCATAGTAAGTTTTGAAGTCGGGAAATGTGAGTCCTCCAACTTTTCTTTTTCACGATTGTTTTGGCTCTTTTGGATCCCTTGAGTTTCCATATGAATTTTAGGATTAGCTTCTCCATTTCTATAAAGAGCCAGCTGGGATTCTGATAGAGGTTACACTGAATCTGTAGGTCATTTTGGGGTTGGCACTTTTCTCTGCCTTTTAGCTATATTAAGTCATGTATAGGTGAGGTAGGTCTTACTATTTCCCCATTGTACAGGTGAGGAAACTAAGGGCTAGAGAGGTTAAGGCACTTGCCTAAAGTCACACAGCTGGCCAGGATCCTGAGTCTGTGGTCAGAGTCACCATGCTAAGCTGCTTCTCTGCAGCGACTGGTTTTCTTTGGCTAGGCCTCCCTGTTGGGGGGGGCCTTCTCCTGCCCTCTCCTGGCCGGTGGGCTGAGTGTCTGGCAGACCCCACAACTGCTCCTTGCTCCTCGTGTTCCAGACAGCCGGTGAAGATCGTGTACTCCTCCAAGGATCCCGCCAAGCCGAAAGGGAGTTCCAAGGTGGATGTGAACGAGGAGGCCGAGGCTTTGATCATCAAGTCCCCCCAGAAGGATTGGAACCCGTCCCTGTTCAAGGTGTTATACAAGACATTTGGGCCCTACTTCCTCATGAGCTTCTTGTTCAAGGCTGTGCACGACCTGATGATGTTTACCGGCCCAGAGATCTTAAAGTAAGGCCTCTTCCCTCTCAGCCGGGTAGCTCTTCACGTCCTTGACCTTCCACTTGCGACACCCTTCACCCTCCCTTAGGGTCATGTGGCATGCTCCCGAGGGCACGGGGCCAGGCCTCTACCTCCTTACCTGCTTTGCCTGATGCTTTGCTTTAATACAACCATCTTAATTAAGGCCACGTTGGTTGCAAGTAACAGAAACCTTACCAGGCTCCCCTGAAGCCAAAAGGGGGAAGATAGAGGATTATCTCGGGAAACCAAAAGCAGGGACATGGCAGATTGCATGAAAGCTGCAGCCTAAACCCGGAAAGGGCGTCATCTCTGTTTACCTCCCTCCCTCCCTGTTTCTGTCTGTCTCTTTGGTGCCACACGTTCGTTCTCTTTCCCTCCCTCCGCCCCTTGTGCTCTCTACTTGGTCACTTTTGGGTGATGAGGCAGAGTAATCAATGCGAGAAGCCCGGGGCTGCGCGCCCTGCCGTGGTTACTACCCTCCACCCCCACCCCGGCATGGGCATCGCCACGTGGGTTGGGCTTCATAACACTGGCGTTGAGAGTGCCTGCCTTGCCTGGCTCAGGAGAAGGTCACCCGCGGAAGCCAGAGGACTTGTCCCCACGCGCACACATTTCGCGGTCTTTGACGTGGGGCTCTGTCCCTGCTGCCCCACAGGTTGCTCATCAGCTTCGTGAACGACAGGAAGGCCCCAGACTGGCAGGGCTACTTCTACACGGCGCTGCTGTTCGTCAGCGCCTGCCTGCAGACCCTCGTGCTGCACCAGTACTTCCACATCTGCTTCGTCAGCGGCATGCGGATCAAGACCGCCGTCATCGGGGCTGTGTACCGGAAGGTGGGCCCGCGGCTCCCGCTGCCTCCGCGGAACCCCTGGGGGCTTGGCCGGGTTACCTCTCGGGCCCAGCTTCTGGAGCAGTGGCATGACGGTGGCCTGAGTGGTCGCGGGCAGCAGGGAGTGACCGTCAGGCCTGAGGGCTTAGCAAAGCTGATCCCAAGGGCGAGCCTGTGGCATGTCCGGGAGCCCTGGGGTCAGCTGAGGGTAATTGAATTTCTTAGATGGCGCTTGATTTGGGGAGATCCAGGTTTGAATCCGTGCTCTGCTGCCAATAGTCTGTGTGTGAGCGTGTTCTAACTCTCCATCTGAACTGAGCAGATGGTATGTTCCTTGGGTGACAGATACTCAGCAGGTATCTGGGCACGGACAGCCTTACAGGACCTGGATTACCTCCTCGGTCCCTTCATTTCTTAGCCTCTGGGCCACGTGGGTTAAGAAGAGACTGTTCAGCAGGTAGTCAGGAAAGACGGACTTGATCGTGAGCTCTCAGCCCTGCCTGGAAGTTAGACTCACCCGGAGAGCCTCAGAAACTTCCAAGGACCAGGCTACACCCCAACCAACTAAGTCATGATCTCTGAGGGTGGGACCCAGGCATCAGTATTTCTAAAACTCCCCAGGTGACAGCGTGAAACCATCGAGAGCCAGGATGAATGTGTGTCCCTCCAGGGGATGTTTGGCAATGTCTGGAGACATTTTTGATTGTCATAGCTGGGGGTGGGGGCATCTAGTGGGTGGAGGCCAGGGATGCTGCCGAACATCCTAAAAGGCACAGGACGGGCCCTCAAAGAATTAGCCTCAAACGTCAGTAATGCCAAGGATGAGAAACCCTGGCTGAGACCTTGGTCCTTCAGGGTGATCTGGGGACCAGCAGCGTCAGCATCTCCTGGGGGCTTGTTAGAAATGCAGAGTCCCTATTCCAGTCCTACGATAACAAACTCCCTGGGGGTGCGTACACACTCAAGTGTGTGAAGCCCTGGTTTAGGCGACCTCTGAGGTCCCTTCCATACTGAAGAGCTCAGGATGGGGAGGCAGTGCGTGCTGTCGATAAGAGAGTGGGCTTTGTGATGAGACACATGGGCTGGGAAGGCAGATAAGCCGCCAGGAGAGGAGAAAAGAGCAGTGGCCTCTCGACTGTTGAGCTGTCTCCTTCCTCCACGTGGGCCTGGAGGGAGGGCACTGGGCTGTCGCCTGTCACACTCACCCTCTTTCCCTCTTCTTTGTCTCCAGGCCCTGGTGATCACCAATTCAGCCAGAAAATCGTCCACCGTCGGGGAGATCGTCAACCTCATGTCTGTGGATGCCCAGAGGTTCATGGACCTGGCCACGTACATTAACATGATCTGGTCAGCTCCTCTGCAAGTCATCCTTGCCCTCTACCTCCTGTGGCTGGTGTGTGTTTGATGTCATTCCCGTGGCGCGTGGGGAGGGGCCTCCATGTGTGGGCATTGGGGGCGAGTGAGTGGGTGTCAGTGTCTGTAGCTCACTGGCATTTCTTGCTGTCATTCACATTTTATTTTCTGGCCTATCAGCCAGTTCCTGGATATTTTATTCCTTTCTTCAGTTGTTGGGTTATGTTCTCTAGGGTGGCATGGTATTCATTTGCATTTGTCTCTTCTTGACAGTGTATGTAGTTAACAGCCCTATAACATACACATTGTATTTCTCCCTCTGTATCCTCCCAAATGCTAACCAAACTCATTTATTCACAAGTCCCAGGTTATGTTGGTTAAGAGTCTCTTGGCTGCAGGGGATAGAAATGCATCTTAGAGTAATATAAGCAAATAAAGGGAATTTTATGGGTGCATGTAACTGAAGAGTCCAGGGTCTGGCTTCAGGTAGGGATGGATCCAGGAGTTCAAGCAGTGCTGTAAGAATTCAGTCTCATACTCTTATCATTTCTTAGCCTTGTGTTTCTCTGAGTTGACTTCATTCTCAGTGGGATTTCTTCAAATGGCTTCCATAGTGTTGGGCTTAGATCATCTTCACAGATAGTGGTGCCAGAGAAAAGAGATTCCTTTTTGCATTCCTCTTTGTCTCAGCCGGGTCCCAGGGGGCACTCTGATTGGCTCGGCACAGTCCTATTCACATCCCTGAGCCAATCACTGTGAAATAGAGTTCTCTGATAGGCCACCCTGGGTCACATGCTCTCTCTCATTGTGGAAGGGGTGGAGGTGTGATTGACAGCCCTTCCGCATGGGGAGGGGCAGTTCCCAAAATATAAAGATGACAAGCAAAGATACTTGTAGCCGAATATGTGCCTTATTCTGTTCTACTCTTGGGGCTTTGCACGTGTCTTTCCTTCCACCAGGAATTCCCTTTCCTGTTTCCTCCCTACTGATGGAATCCCACCCAAACTTCAAGGCTGTGACAAATGCAACTTCCACTGATTCTTTTTCCCTAGCAGTTAGATGGACTTCTTCCATCTAGCAGATGTCTTGGGGCATCTACTTCCCCAGAAAGTGCTGTCATAGAACACTTCTTTTAGAATTGCCTTCAGGGTTGATTTGTGATCCATTACAAAATTGCTTTTTTTTAGATGAGAGTTGCTGAATGTGTTACTGATATCTGGGGCCGGATAATTCTTCCTTGTTGAGGGCTGTCCTGTGCATTGTAGGATGTTTAGCCGCATCCCTGGCCTCTCTCCATTAGATCCCAATAACACCCCACCTCCCCTCCCCCACACTCCCACCACCACTTGTGACAGTCTCCAGATATTGCCACATGTCCCCTGGGGCAATAGTCCTCCCTGGTTGGGAACCGCTGCTTGAGACCAAAACCAGGGTTTCTCTATTTGACAATCAAGAACACGACATAAGATAATGGGGGTCAGCGTGGCTCTGAAATCAGGCTGCCTGGGTTCAGATCCTGCCTCTTCCAGACCTTATTACTTAACGTCTCTAAGCCTTGGTGTTCTCACCTGTAAACTGGTAATAATAAGGGAACCTCATCATAGTGATGTTGGGATAATTGAATAAATTAGCGCAGGTAGTGTTCCCTGAACAGTACATGGTACAGCGACGTGCTTGGTATCTTTTAGTTACTATGATTTGCTCTCAGAATTGATTCCCAATGCTTTAGATTGTTGGTAGAAATCACCTTCGTGCTTAGAGGTGGATTAATCTTCACTGGGCAGAGATCCATCACAGAAACAAGCGGTAGCAGCATTTTTTTGGTAACTTAGGACTGGAGACCCCGAGGGTGACTCCTTGGAAGGGACTAACACGCTTACCCTCTAGTTCCATCCGTCTCAGCTAAGCAAGTGTGCACTGGACGGACTTCGTAGGCTGTCTCTTTTTATTTGTGTAACTTGGAAGTTGAAAAATGTTGATCTGTATCTTGTCTCAGTCATGACCACTTAACCTTTCTGAGATGCAGTTTCCTTATCTGCAAATGCGATAATAGAACAGTCTACAGCATCTTATCTACAAGTCCTCAAATTAAAGAGCTCTGAAAATTGAAAATTTTTCTTAACTTATTTGGTGGCAAGACTTGACTTGAACTGATGTGTGATTTATAATTTTGATTATCCCTCTCATGGGAATATTCCTATTTTGCTACTGAAAAAAATCATTGCATTTGCTTCTGGAGCACTGTGCCAGGGCCCTGTGGAGGTGCGATATACAGGCATATCTACCTGTGTCAGGGGTCCCCGAGACCCCACCAGGTTCGTGATTTGCTAGGAGGACTCATAGCTGTCATTTATTACAGCAAGATTAGCAAAGTTCGGAGGGAACCAAGGACAAGCTTCCAGGAGTCCTCTCCCCCTGGAGTCACACAGGATGCACTTAATTCCCCAGCAACGAGTTGTGACAATTGTGACAGCACATGTGAAATGTTACCAGCCAGGGAAGCTCAGGAGAGACCCTGTGCCCGGGGTTTTTATTGGGGGCTGGTCACACTGGCAGCCTCTGCCTGGCACAGACCAAACTTCCAGACTCCCAGAGGGAAAAGGGGTTAATCAGCAGAAACCACATTGTTCATGCAAACAGCTTAGGCACAGTGAGTCACTCTTATCCGTTCTGAGAATGGTGGGAACCCTCCCAAAATCCAAGCACCCAGGCACCAGCCAAGGACCTTTGAACAAGATAAGCCGTCAGGTGGGCCGTGTTCACTGTTTTCTGCTCCACATCCTGTTACCTTTCTGAAATCCTTACGTTCTCATTTGCAAAACTCAACCTGGTCCCAAGGGTTTCGGATAAAGGATTGTGGCCTTGAACGTTCTTACAGGGTTTGTGGGACCCCAAGGGATGCTCCCGGATAAATCTGAAAAGTAATGTGGCTACACTGGGTGGCTCAGCCCGTGGAAGCCCCGTGCTAAGGCCTTTGTTCTTGTTCCTTCCATAGAACCTGGGCCCCTCCGTTCTGGCTGGAGTGGCTGTGATGATCTTCATGGTTCCCCTCAATGCAGTGATGGCCATGAAGACCAAGACCTACCAGGTAGGGGGTGTGTCCACACAGGGCTCCAAGCTGCATCCCTGCCTAAGGCCTTTCCACTTGGGTGTTAGTTGAGTTCCTTCTGCACAGGCCTTGGGGGTCTCAGCCTTGTCTGCCTGTGGGAACCCCGTGGGGAGCTTTAACAAATGCTGATGCCTAGGCCCAGTTCTGGGGATTCTGATTCATCTAATGTGGGTGAGGCCTGGGCATTGGGAGTTTTCAAAGCTTCCCAGGTTATTACATTGGGTCACTGAGGTTGAGAGCTCCCGAAATAGTTAGACCTCATGGGCCAGTGACTGAAGTCCCATCTGTGAGCCTCCAAGAGATTCCTTATTTCCCATGGGTGTATTCCTTTCTGTGTGTGTGCATTTTCAAGAGCTGAGCAAAAATCACCCCTTGCTTTTCTCCCCATTTCCTTATGCTGGTCTCAGTGTTAAACTCTTTATTTTCAGAGATACTTCGTATTTTTAAAGTTTTTAAATACTCAAGTAACAGAGTGAATGCCTTTTCATTATAAAAGGAAGTTCAAATAATACAAAAGTATACAGATTAAAAGGGCATGTCCCCTTCTCTGTCCTCTTTTTTTTTTTTAATTTAATTAATTAATTAATGTATTTTTGGCTGTGTTGGGTCTTTGTTGCTGCACGCAGGCTTTCTCTAGTTGCGGCAAGCGGGGGCTACTCTTCCTTGCAGTGCGCAGGCTTCTCATTGCGGTGGTCTCTCTTGTTGCGGAGGGCGGGCTCTAGGCATGCGGGCTTCAGTAGTTGTGAAACACGGGCTCAGTAGTTGTGGCACGTGGGCTCAGTAGTCGTGGCTTGCGGGCTCTAGAGCACAGGCTCAGTAGTTGCGGCGCACGCACTTAGTTGCTCTGCGGCATGTGGGATCTTCCTGGACCAGGGCTCAAACCCGTATCCCCTGCGTTGACAGGCGGGTTCTTAACCACTGCGCCACCAGGGAAGCCCCTCTTCCCTGTCCTCTTAACACATTGAAGTAAATCCTTCTAGAACTTCTGATGTGTTTATATAGAGATCGGACTAACTCTATAGTTAGGCTTGGTGTGTATATGTGTATGTGTGTCGTGGTGTTGTCACCATATATATTTTAACACAAACGGGCCTGTTTGGCAGAGTGATTTTATCGTCCGACACCATGCCTGGGGGATCTTTCTGCAGCATGCCATGTGGTCTGACTTCATTGTCTTGAACTCGTGCCTGATGGTCCATAGCAGAGACAGGCCAGAGTTCATTCCTCTGCTCCCCCACTGATGGCTATTTATGATGTGCCTGTGGAATTTCAAATGAGAGAGCTTGGCCGCGCTGGTGATGCCGAAGGAGAGAAGAGTTGCAGGACGTGGGGCTGTTCGAATGAGGTTTGGGGAGAAGGGAGGAGAGGCGTGGGAGGGGCACGGGGCTGTGTCGACTCTTAGCCTCTTCCCTGAACTGCCCACCTCTGAAATGGCTTCAGTCTCTGGCTTTGACCTCATGTTGCTTAAACTGTCCTCTTCTGTGACCCAGGAATGACATAACACTTAATGATAGGGTTCTCGTGAGCAGAACTAAATGCACTTGAAAAGCTTAGAAAAGTGCCTGGCGTAAGGAAAATGCCAGGTGGCATTAAAAATATTTAACAACTCTGCAGCACGGGCACCCAAATGGTCAGAACCAGTGCTAGCTGGTACAGAAACACTTCAGCATTTTAACAACCGTGTACTGCCTGAAAAGCAATAAAGAAAATAAGAAAATGGAAGGAAAAAAATGTCATCTCTCGGTTTAGATCAGCAGAGTAGGGCATGTGCCCCTTCCTCCCTGGATACCTGAAAGGTTTTTCTTGCCTCTCTTCCTCCCTTCTGAATTTAAGAGGTTTCTCTGATGTCCAATCTAACGTGATTCGAAGCAGTTTTTTTTTTTCCCTTGAAAAAAGAATCCCTTGGAGTGCTCTCAGGGTCAAGAGTTAGGGTTCATAGGGATTGCAGGCCAGCTTTCCCACCCTTAGGATGGCCCATTTTTAATAGGTGGGGTTGTTGAGTGTTGGTCTGATGCCAGGGCCAGAAGTGAGCAGCCGGCCCCCAGGTGTGGTATTGACTGCTCCTCTCTTCGAAGGTGGCCCACATGAAGAGCAAAGACAATCGGATTAAGCTGATGAATGAAATTCTGAATGGGATCAAAGTGCTAAAGCTTTACGCCTGGGAGCTGGCATTCAAAGATAAGGTGCTGGCCATCAGGCAGGAGGAGCTGAAGGTGCTGAAGAAATCTGCCTACCTGGCCGCCGTGGGGACCTTCACCTGGGTCTGCACACCTTTCCTGGTGAGTGAAGCCAAGTTTATCCTGGCCCACATTGTTTGATGTTTTATTGTGTTGTCATGCCTAAGTATTTTTCAGAAGTCACCGTTTCAGCAAGTCAGCAAGGCCTTCTCCAACCACTCCTTTTTAATAGTGCCACTCCCACCTTTTGTTTTATTCACAGCATTTACAGCTTCCAGCCCAGGGATATTCAAAGTAGCTAGTTCGGGAACTGTTTGTTACAGGTTCACGATAAGATGAGAAGTTTGTGGTGGAATGTAAACTTCTGCTGTCTGCTTCCTTTATTGAGAAAGTCTTTTTTTTTTTTTTAATTAATTAATTTTATTTTTGGCTGCGTTGGGTCTTCGTTGCTGCACACAGGCTTTCTCTAGTTGTGGCGAGCGGGGGATACTCTTTGTTGTGGTGCGTGGGCTTCTCATCGCGGTGGCTTCTCTTATAGAGCACAGGCTCTAGGCGTGCGGGCTTCAGTAGTTGTGGCTCGCAGGCTCTAGAGTGCAGGCTCAGTACTTGTGGCGCATAGGCTTAGTTGCTCTGCGGCATGCGGGATCTTCCTGGACCAGGGCTTGAACCCATGTTCCCTGCACTGGCAGGTGGATTCTTAACCACTGCGCCACCAGGGAAGTCCCGAGAAAGTCTTGCTAAGAAAAACAAATGTCAGCTGAACTACATGCGTGCTTGTTGCCATAGTTGAGCTACATTATGGTAGCAGCTCCTTATCTACTGTCATCTGGTCACAAACCGCGGATTGGCAGTGACCTGTGGACCACACTTCAAGTGGCAATGCCAAACATACTCTGAAAGTCACTTATTATTTCATGAATTGTCTGCCTCTCTCCACTAGAATGTCAGGGATTTCTTCTGTTCACTGCTGTATCCTGGTGCCTAAAATGGTGCATAATAGGCACTCAACAAATATTTGTCATTCACCGAAAAAAAATTCAAACTGTACAGAAAGTTATGAAATGAAAAGTATATTGTCCTCCCCTCCATCTGTCCCTTTCCTCCAAAGTGACAGTTTTGTATGTCTTTTTAGGAAAATTATGCATATAGATATTTTTTAAATATTTGTAATATATTCAAATGGACTCATACTTACATGGTGTTCTAGACCTTTGGACTTGATATGTAATCTCTCAGTTCATGCATTCAGATCTGCTTCGTCTTTTTTTCGGTACGTGGGCCTCTTACCGCTGCGGCCTCTCCCGTTGTGGAGCACAGGCTCCAGACCCGCAGGCCCAGTGGCCATGGCTCACGGGCCCAGCCGCTCCACGGCATGTGGGATCCTCCCGGACTGGGGTACGAACCCGTGTCCCCTGCATCGGCAGGCGGACTCTCAACCACTGCGCCACCAGGGAAGCCCTGCTTCGTCTATTTTAGTGATGTATGCTTGTCCAGAGCATGGATGTACTGTAGTTGACTTAACCCATCTCTCGTTACTGGCCTTTTAGGCTGGTCCCTCTTCTTTGCAGTTATGACCCACATTGCCCTGAATGTTCCCATATGCATGTCTTGGGGTACTGTAATGGGTCTATCCCTAGCTGGCCAACTTTGAAAAGTTTAAAGACAATAGTGTGAGTTAACTATTTTCCAAAGCTGGCCCCAAACCAGGAGACAATATGGACTGTGGAAACCCTTTAAGCTCAGTTGCCAGTTGAGCATGGTTATGGAGGACTTCAGATCATGCCCCCGCCCATGTTTATTTTTTCTCTCTGTTTTTGTATTATTAACTATGTCATTCTTTTTAAAAGATGTTGTGCTAATAAGTATTACTTAGCTATGTTGGCAAATATATACTCTTATGGGAAGTTCCTATGACTAAAACCACACATTTTCATAAATTAGAAACAGAATTTTCTGTTAGGCTACCATCCGCTTCATCACAGTGGAGTTGCAGGTGGAATGTTGAAGGAAACTCCTGCCTTTTCAGTGTTTGTCAAAGTGTATCCATTCTGACGCTGGATTTTTTTAGGCTCAGCTTAATGTCTCCCGGAGTCTTAACCCGCACACAAGGCAGTGTGGTGGAAATCAGTGATGCTCAAACTTGTGTGGGCCCCCCAGTCACCCGGAGGGCTTGTTAAAATGCAGCTCACTGGGCCCCACTCAGAGTTTCAGATCCAGTCGGTCTAGGTGGGCCCGGAGTATTTGCATTTCTGACATGTTCCCAGGTGCTGCTGATGCTCTTGGTTTGGGATCCACGCTTTGTCCTCAACAGTGGGGCCCATGGACCAGCAGCAGCGGCATCACGGGGTCGCTTATTAGAAATGCAGATTCTCAGGCCTCACCCCAGACCAGGCTAAGACAGACCTGAGTATTAGCAATCTCCCCCTGGGTGATTTGTATGCACATTAAAGTTTGGGAAACGCTGGGAAAAAGGAGGAGTAAGCAAACATTTTCTGTATAGGACCAGCTAGCAAATATTTTGGGTGTTCTGAGCCGTGCGATCTCTGTTGCAGCTGCTCGTCTCTGCCGGTGTAGTGCAGGAGCGGCTGTGGATAACACGGAATGAATGGGTGTGGCTGTGTTCCTGTAAACATGACTTTATAGACACTGAAATCTGAATTTTATACACTCTTCATGTGTCATGAATATTTTGATTTTTTTTGATCCTTTAAAAATATAAAATCCATCCTAAGCTCATGGGCCCAGACACAGATGGGTAGACCACAGGCCATAGTTGGCTGAGCCCTGGCTTAGAGGAATGGGATGTTTTGCTGAGAGTCAGGACCCCTGCTGAATTCTCCTGCCAGCTCATGGTGTGACCCGCAGCGGTCATTTCACCTCCCTGCCTCTGGGTTTTTCAGCGTGAAAGATGAAGGGGTTAGGCCCCAGGGATGTGACATTCGGGCCCTGCCCTCCCCTGCCCCCATACCAGACCCCCGGTCTGTCGTGGTGCTCTCTCCCACTGAGTTACGTTCAAGCAACCCTCCAGGTGACCGCTGCCAATTGACTGGAGTTGGCCCAAGCAGAGACGTCTCTTCGCTGTTCTGAGATTCAGTGTTCCCTAAGATCCCCTCCAGCTCCCCTCCAGCATTCCAGGCTGGAAGGGACTGCTGCTGTCTGATTCTTTTCATACTCCAGTCTCTCCAGCTTTCCCCCAGGTCCTTAGCGACTCTCTTGGTTTTTTTCAAAAGTAAAAATATAAGACTGGATGGTATAGAGGATGTTCGTTCTTTTTTTTTAAACTGTTAAATAGTCTATATGTATTAAATACAACTGCTAAATAGTCCTTATTGTATATATGATACATTTTAATTTAAAAACAGAAAGTAACGCATTTGCGTGGTAAAAATAGTTAAAGCTGTTCCACAGAGGGTCTGCAGCTGCGTTTCTCAACCCCAGCGCTGCTGACATTTGGGACCCAGTAATTCATTGTATCTTTGTTGTGGTGCTGTCCTGTGCTGCATCCCTGGCCTCTACCCACTAGATGCCAAGTGGTACCTCTCCCCCCCACACCTCCCCAGTTATGACAGTCAATTTTTGATTGTCTCCAAACATTGCCAAATGTCCCCCAGCTGAGAACCACCAGTCTGCAGTGAAAGGCACTGCTCTTTCTCTCCGCAGACCCCCATCACCTAGCTTCCCTCTCCATACCGGTTTCTTTTGTGTATTTCCAGAGAGAGCCTGCATGTATACCACCATAACATTGACTATATGCAATAAATGTAATCAAACTTAACCATCTCTTTTATTTACTTTACTTTTATGCAAGTGATAGCAAATCACACAGAAATTCAAGGCATTTGGATTGCATTTTTTTTAATAGGAAAAGATCTGCAGTCAGAAGGGTCAGGCAATAAGGTTTAGTCGGTGGGTTGTGTTACACTTAGGACGAAGGGGACCTTTCCCCCTTTCCCCGTAACCCTTTGCTCCGTACATCAGATCCTCTGACAAAACCTGCAGTTTCCAGCTTGTCACCCACACTGCTAACCCTTCAAATATCATCTCCTGCCCTGGCTTCCATTAGGAGGCTACAGCAAGAGATGCTTAAGAGTGGGACTGGCTTTTCTTGACCTTGAATTTGCCATAAAGTTTTTGGGTGATGATGGGCTTCCAGAGACGGTGTTGGTTCAGCTGTTTGGCATGAAACAGATGAGCCCAGGGGTCAGTCGGGGACCTTGGCCCAGACCGAGACACTGAAGCCTCTGACTACATTAGGATAAAATATGTGGCCTTCTGTTCCCTTGGAAGGTGTTTGCATGTGCTTTCCACTGGTGAATTCCTGCACTTCAAGGATGATGTGGTGTTTACCCACTGGTAGGTGTGATGGAAGACAGAGGCCTGGGGAGGTCAGGCAGGAATAGGGATGCCATGTGGCAGGATTGATGGGACTGTTTTTCTGGAATATAGAGCCTGGCATTTATCATGTCCTCATGTCTACCTAGTGCACTTTCCTAAAATAGCATCCCTGTCAGTATTTAACATTTGCTCTCTTGGAAGATTTGTGAGCTTCTTGCCTTCTCTGTGCCTTGTATGTCCGTCCCTTCTTTAGAATAATTATCATTCCATATGCTAATTACCTGTTGTGCAGTTCTCTGCTGACCGGAACATACATGGACCTTGTCTTTTTTTGCTTGTATCCCTAGAACATATCCCTAGAACAAGTGGTACCCACTCACTAGGTGTATGTAGAGGAATGACTGACTAAATGAATGGACAGAAGATTTGAATAAACTGTATTAGTCAGGAACTATCTCGCAAGTGGCAGAAACCTAACGTAGGCCCACTAGAGTAAAAAAGCGAAAGGGAGATTTTTGAGTCACAAAACTGAGAAGTCTAGGAAGGTGCTGGTTTTAAGCACGACTGGGGTTTCGGGTGTGGCTGGACCTAGGTGCTCCAGAGATAATGTCGGGTATAATTCCTCCTCTGTCTCCCAGCTCTGCTTTCTCCATGGTGGTTTCTTTGTCAGATGGAAACTCGCCATGTGATTACAGTTGATTCTGTCATCTCAGTAACCACAGTAACCAAGGAGAGAGCTCCCCTTTTCCCATTAGTTCCTGCAAAGCTGTGGGGTTGAGTCTCATTGGTTGCGGTTGGCTGCATGCTTGTCTCTGAATCACTGGGGCCAGGGAGCAGGGATGCTTGGATTGGCCAGGCCTGGGTCATGTGGCTTCTTTGGAGATTGGGGTCAGGTCCGGTATGGGCAGTTCATCTGTGGCTGAAGCTCATGGACTGAGGTTGGGGGAGGTTCAGCTCCCCAAAGGAAAACTGACGTGTTGTTACCAGCAACAAGAGTGGATGCCGACCAGGCAGAAGGAACAGATGTCCTCATGGAGAGATGGCAGATTTTTAGGGGTTGGGCTGGGGAAGTTGGTTCCGTCATTTGCCCCATTTCTCAGCATGGGGGGAGGCTCTTTTAGCACTTAGAGGGGGGCGGTAGTCTTCCTTGTTTGCGAAGGATTTTTCGCATCCTGGACCCTCACCCTTTATAAGGCTGTAGCAAACCCCAGCTCCCCGGCCGCCTCCACACGCTTGCAGACACTCGTGCTAGAGAGACCCTGGTGCATATCTGTTCCCCACTAGACTGTGCGTCTCAGGATCTCCAAGGCTGCCTCACACAGTGCCTGGCACACAGTAGGTTCCCAAATTAACAACTGATGGATGAATGAGTGACCTCTGCTTCCTGGAGAAGTGGATGATGTGGATCTGACGGGGACCACGCGATGTTTCTCCCTCTTAATGCGCTTTCTGTGCTGCCAGCAGCCACCCTATCATTTGGGCCAGTGGAGCTGGGATATTCTGGTGGTGAGATGCCTGAGGCCTGATTTTCTCTGTTGCTGAAGAGACACCCTTGAGTGTGTGCTTTCTCGCCCTTGGGCAAATCCACCCACCTGCCTACCCATCCATCTGCCTACCTCTCCATCCACCTGTCTACCCAGCCATCCATCCACCCACCCACAAACATTTCCTGGGTATCTGCCATGATCCAGGTGCTGTCCTAGGCACTGATGATAGAGCAGTGAACACTAAAGGACAATAATCCGCACGCTCATGGGGAGTTCATTCATTCTAACTGGGAGAGACAGATAATGCACACCAGTATGATAAATATATAGTATGCTAAACTGTCATAAGTGCTATGGGAAAAAAGGGTTCTGGTTAGAGTGATAGGGAGGGCTTGCAGTTTTTAAATAGGATGATCACGGGACTTCCCTGGCGGTCCAGTGGTTAAGACTCTGTGCTTCCACTGCAGGGGGCACAGGTTCGATCCCTGGTCAGGGAACTAGGATCCCCCATGCTGCACAGTGCAGCCAAAAAAACCAAAAAAAACAAACAACAACAAAAAAAGGGATGATCAGAGCACTGAGAAGGTGATACTTGAGTCTTAACCTAATGGTGGTCAGGGGCCTGACCAGGGAGAGGGCAGAGTGAGAGGCCCTGAGGCAGGACTGTGCTGCCCCAAAAAGGAATAATCGTGGAGGCAAGCGGGGCTGGAACAGAGGGAAGGAGGTGGGAGAGTGGTAGGAGAGGAGGGCACAAGAGTTCAGAAAAGGGACGTTTATGAATCAGGTGGCCCCTGAGCCTGAGTCAAGACTTTGGCTTCTATACTGAGTAAAATAGACTGATACTGGAGAGATTTTTTTTTTTAATTTATTATTATTATTATTTATTTATTTATTTATTTTTGCTGTACACGGGCCTCTCACTGTTGTGGCCTCTCCCGTTGCGGAGCACAGGCTCCGGACGCACAGGCTCAGCGGCCATGGCTCACAGGCCCAGCCGCTCCGCAGCATGTGGGATCTTCCCAGACCGGGGCACGAACCTGTGTCCCCTGCATCGGCAGGCGGACTCTCAACCACTGCGCCACCAGGGAAGCCCAAAAAATTTATTATTTTTATTGACATATAATTCACCACTTTTATGTGTACAGTTCAGTGGTGTTTAGTATATTCACAAGGTTGGCCAACCATCTCCACTGTCTAATTCCAGAGCACTTTCATCACCCCAGAAGGAAGCCCTGTACTTACTGGCAGTCACTCCCATCCCCCCTGTTCCCCCCCGCCCCCGCCATCCCCGGGCACCCACTAATCTACCTTCTGTCTCTGTAGATTTGCCTTTTCTGGGTATTTCATTTAAATGGAACCATATAACACGTGTGACCTCTGTGTCTGTCTCCTTTTACTTAGCATCATGTTTTCTGGGTTCGTCCATGTCGTAGTGGGCATCAGCGCTTCACTCCTTTTTATGGCTGAATACTGTTCCTCTATGTGGATGCGTTTAGAGAGTTTTGAGTGAGGAGAGTCTCTGGCTAAGAGGCAAGTACGTCATCACTACCTGGAGGAGGGGACCTGTGTGTGCAGCCATCCCAGGGATCAGGTGTCAGTGGCTTTTTGAGCATCTAACTTCCCTCCTGGCCAAGGATCCTGGAAAATTTCTGTGTCTCCCCTCAGGGTCACCTCGCTCATTAATGTCAGAACCAGAACAGGAACCAGCTCTGCTTTCCAGTACCTTGTTCTTGGGAACCAGTTAATAGGCTCTTTGGAAAAATAGTCCAAGGAGTTTGGACCAAGTCCTGAAACAAGAAATAAAACAGCCACCATCTACTGCATTTTACTGTGCCCCAGGCACAGGGCTAAGCACGCTGCACAAGTGCCTGATTCCTTGCTGCCAGAAGCCCTGTGAATACGTATCATGACCCCCATTTTATAGATGGAAAAACAGAGGCTCCATTGGAGAGCTGAGGTGACATCACAGCTCAGAGTCATCCAGCTGATAAACAGGCAGAGCTTATGGATTTAATTTTTAAGATGTAGGACCTTTTAATAGGTAACAAAGAAATGAGGCAGCTGAGACCCTGAAAATACCCTGGACCACATCCACACCAGAATCTTGGCCACTCCGCAATCTCCTGATTGCCGGACATCTGCCCTGAGCTCAAGAATGAGGTCCCAGGCAATTTGTTTCCCCTAGGGAAAGCCTTTAATGGCTCTTGGCACCTGGGACTAGCATGGGGTAGAGACTTTAGCCCATCTGCTGGGGTGCACGGTTTTCCAGATTGCTTTGGTGGTGTATACCAGGTGATCTCAGGGGGGATGTTATTAGCCTCCTCCGGCAACACCTGGCACTGCTCGGGGGCCAACAGGTGGGCGGGGCATGGAGATCCACCTGTTGATATTTTCCCTCCTAGGCCACGCAGCCCAGCCTTGGATTATTCAGGGGTCCTTCCTTTTTCCTGGTGAGGGAAGTGAAGTGCTGCTGTCTCAAACAACCGAGTCCAAATTCTGATTGCCTGGGAATTGAAATCCCAGGCCCCACTGCAAGGCTTAAGGCAGGTCTGACTTTGAGCGGAAGAGAGTAGCCTTTGGGGGACCCTTGGCTGTTTGTTTTTCTTTTTCTTTCTTTTTTTTTTTTTTTTTGAAAACCTATGTTTGGCTGTTTGTTTTTTTTTTTTTTTTTTTTTTTTTTTTTTTTTTGAAAACCTATGTTCCTTTCCTGGGGGTATAAAACCCTATACTCTGAGCTGGAAGGAGCTTTCAACAGTAGCACGAATCCTCCACATCCATTTCACTGATGAGATGTCGGAGGCATGGGGAGAGGAGGTGACTTACGTGAGGTCTCGGTGCTCCTATGTGCCCGCGGTCATTCTAGGCCCTGAGGATACAGCCGTGTACAAAAGTCCTTGCCTTTGTGGAGTTTGCATTTCACACTGCAGGAGACGGACAATAAACACCTATAATCTTACAGTGTAAGGTAGTGATAGGTATTATGAAGAAAAATAAATCAGGATAAAAGGATGGAGGGAAGTAGCAGGGCTGTTTTGGGTAGGGCAGCCTTTTAGAACGGGAAGAGGGAGTAACCAGGCCACTGTCTGGATAGGAAGGTCATTTCGGGCAGAGGGAACCACAAGAACAAAGATCCGGAGGTGGGATCATGCTTGGTGATGTTGAGGGACTCTGAGAATGCCATCCGGTGTCCCATGGAGAATGTTGGTGGGAATGGCCCGGACTTTTGGCTTCTGGTCGTTGGTTTATCCAGTTCGTTCTCTGGGTGTTTAGTGAGTGCCTGCTGTGTGCTAGACACTGTTCGGGCGTTTCTGCTGCCTCCAGAGGCCAGTCGTCAGCCCCTGCAGCTCACACCAGGAGGCTGGAGCAACTTCCCCAGGCGCAGGTCACTGCTTCTGTGACTGGGACTCTGACTCGGCCTTCTGCTTGCAGGTGGCCTTGTGCACGTTTGCCGTCTACGTGACCATCGACAAGAACAACATCCTGGATGCCCAGAAGGCCTTCGTGTCCTTGGCCTTGTTCAACATCCTTCGCTTCCCCCTGAATATTCTCCCCATGGTCATCAGCAGCATCGTGCAGGTACAGGCAAGGCTGGGGAACTTCAGAGAGGGGGTCTCTTGGGGAAACAAAGCAGAAGGGCATGAAAATCCCCCTGGATGCAGCTCCCTCTGTGCAACCCATCCCACTGTGGCCAGGGGGCTTATCAAGGCCCAGACTAGTGGCCTTCGTGCTTTTTTGGTCCTGCCCCAAAGAGAGACATACGTTTTACTTCTCGACGCACGCTCGAGTGTATGAAACGAGTTATTGCAACTAGGCTGTCCTAAGCGCTGCAAGATCCTTTCTGAAACATTTGATCCTCTTCTATTCTGATCGAGCCTGCTCCACCATGCCCTACCTTATCCTGTTCTGTTTCTTCAAAAAATGCAGCTTTTGACCCACTAAATTGGTTTTGCATCCCATTCACAGGCCTTGGCTCACCATTTGGAAAACCCCAGCTGGCCCCCCTAGAATCCCCCCAGTCCCTGCAGTGGTTCTGTAACGAGAGGGAACCGCTCATTCGCACTTGTACCATCTGAAGCTCCTGCACTTTGCTGCCGACAGCATTTGTCACACTCTCCTCCCTAGCCTTGCACGTTTTCCTGTGAAAACCCTTTTCTTAGCCACATAGACAAATTAAGATTAAGATTTGGTTGTACAAGCCCTGGTCAAGGTTTTTTATAAAAAAAATAAGCCAGTAAAACCCCTTCTTATTACGAACAATTTCAAATATACACAGAAGTGGAGCGAATAGCACGAGAATGCTGCGTGCCTGTCACCCGGAGTCAACATTTTGCCACAGTTACTTTGTCTAATCGTTTTTCTGTCTTTCTTCTTCCCTTCGTTACTTTCTCTCTTTGCCGAAGAATTTTAAAGCAAATCACAGACCTCTTGGCATTTCACCCATAAATACTTCAGCACAAATTTCTTCTTGCATAAGTATAACACCATTATCATACCTAACAAAATTAACAGTAATCTCTTAATACCCAGTTCATATTAAAATGTTTTGGATTATCTCAGAAATGTCCTTACCATTGGGCTGTTTGAATCAGAAGCTTTGCTTTTTTAAAAAATTTATTTTTGTAGAACCATAATTCACATTGTGTTCAACGTGTGCAGTGTGGTGATTGGATCCGTGGATATGTTGCCATACAGTATCGCCACAGCGTCAGCTACACTCCTGTCACGTGCCACGATTATCATTTCTTTTTTTGTGGGGGGGAACCATTAAGTTCTAGTCTCTTAGCAACTTTGAAGTTTATTATACAGTGTTGTTGGCCATAACCACCACGCCATGCATTCGATCTCCAGGACACGTTTATCTCCGAGTCGCAAGTTTGTCTTAAACGGGGCCATTGCCTTCGATTGTTTCTTAGGTCCCTTGTCAGCTACGATAGTGCCCCGCTGTCTTTTTTAATACCGGTTGTAGGCTTTTAAAGGAAAGCAAACAAGAACCAAAACCCTTTTTGTTTTTTATTCTAAGGTGTGGCACTGCAGCACCTTCAGAAATAAGGGAGGATGTGGGCCCCTCTGCACCCAGAGGAAACCACTGTAAGTTAGCCTCGGTCTGTTTTGCAGAGACGTTTTTCAAAATAACTACACCTTGTCGTTGCTTTCTGTGTAGGCGAGTGTCTCCCTCAAGCGCCTCAGGATCTTCCTCTCCCACGAGGAGCTGGAACCCGACAGCATCCAGCGATGGCCCATCAAAGACGGTGTGTCCTAGGAGAGTGGGCGGGCGCAGGGTCTTACCTAGTCTTCCCAGGAGGGTGAACTTGCACTTCTGTTATCTTGCTTTCTTGCTGAGAGGCAGCCTCCCTGGGAGAGGTCCACCCCTGAGGGCCGGGTTCCAGGGCCTGGGCTTTGATTCCATACTGGGCAGATGGATGGGGGCAAATCAAGTATGTTGGAGATTGACCAACCCCCTACCCCCACTAGCTGTGCAGCCTTGGGAAGGTCACTTCAGTGCTCTGAGCCTCACTTTCCCCACCTGGGCAATGGAAATGAAGGTGCCTTTCTTTGGCTGGGTGTTACATGGATTTTTATTGGTAGGTTTGTTTATTTTATAGCTTATTAATTTATCCTTTCCTAGTCAACCCCCCTGAGCAGGGATTTCCAGGCACTTTATAATAAATATTAATAGCACTAATGGTAGTGACCACTTTTGCTGAAATGACACTCCTGCCACGCACGTCCCGTCCTGAGGACATCACTGTACTCCCCGTCCGTTGCTCACTGCAGCTCAAGGAGAGGGGCCCCCACCTACAGATGAGAAGACTCATCTGGGTAAGTTGCACGGCCAATAAGAAGTAGAGTCAGGATTCACACTTGCAGCCCGTCAGCAGAATCTGTGCTCTCACCCACTGTAGAACATCTCTGCACTGAGATTTATTGAGCACCTACTATGTGTCAGTCATTGTTCTGAGGACTCTCTGTTTTGCATAATGTTCTCATCACAGCCCTGTGAGGTTGATCCCATTATCAGTCCCATTTTACAGACGAGGAAAGTGAGGCACAGAGAAGTTAGGTAACTTGCCTGTGGTTCTCCAGCTAGGAAGTGGCAGCACGGGGATTTGAACCCACACAGTCTGGCTCCCGAGCCCAGTAGATATGGTCAGAATGAATGTGTGTATATGTTGGTAATAATGTGTGAGCGGTGCCTGGCACCTTGCAGGCATTCAGATGTCCTCAGTGACGTGAAAACACCCAGCACAGTGCCCGCCAAACAAAGATCACGGTGGTTGTTCCTTCACCAGTATGTGTGAGAGGCGATCGGCCTGGGGGCAGGGTTCCTCAGCCTCAGTACCACCGACATTTGGGGCAAGATCACTTTGCTGCGGGGGCGTCCTATGCATTATAGGATGTTGAGCAGCACCCCTGGCCTCTACCCACTAGATGCCAGTAGCACCCGCCCCAGTTTTGGCAACTAAAAATGTCCCCAGACCCCTGAGTTGAGAACCACTGCTCGCTGGAATCTCACTCCCGATGTCCCTGGCCCGTGGTTGTCCAGTTTCTGCTGTGTGAGGACCGAGTCACTCCCCCCTTCTCACACACACACACACACACACACACACACACACACAGATATGAACACACACACACGCACGCACGCACACATGATGTGGAATGATGCCATCTACCAGAGTCAAATTTCCCTGCATAACACAGGGCTGAAATTTGGGGCAGCCGAGGAGGTTTCGAGCTCTTGACATTGTTCACAGCTCACTACAGGAGTCACATTGGAAAACCCCTGGGCCTCAGCCCAGGCCTCAGCCCCATTTCCTGCCCTGATGGCAGTCTCCCGGGCGGTTTGACTTTATGTTTACTCACATTCTCTGGGTGCCAGGCGGGGCCCCCTTTGCAGCTCCGGGCCACGTCTTGCAGCCTCTAGCTTGACCGACTCAAGTGGCTTTTCTTAAATTCCTTTAATAGCACCTTCCAGCTTCCTCCCTGTTCTCTGTTTCAGGGGGTGATGGGGGAGGGGGAGGTTAAGTTAGGTTAACCAGTAACTTCCTCTCTCCACAGTTTTTGTTTCTTTGATGGGTGGGGGAATTTATTTCTTCATTGGACAACTCGAAAACACCCCCATCTTTTCTCTAGATGGTTTTAAGTTGGCTCATAATTGAGTCAAAAGTTGTTTTTGTAAGTGAGGGGCGTGGAGTAGAAAGAAAATAAGGGGAGCAAAAGTAGATGAAGGCAGAGGTGCTAGAATCACAGAGGGTCCATATAACGCAGACTTCGTCTTAAGCACCCTCCCCTCCTCCGCCACGATTCCCGACTTCCTGTTCCATCCCTGAGTTTGCACGGTTTACAGTGGCCTGTGTTTTAGGAAGAGTGGTGTGC
>NW_020173198.1:10625522-10663975 GCF_003031525.2 Neophocaena asiaeorientalis asiaeorientalis | reverse complement strand
GGGGGGGATGCAGGGAGGTGAGTTAGGAGGCTGCCCTGAAATCCAGGAGTTTCAGGGCAAAGGACCCCGCTTTGAACATAAAGGAGGGGCCCCAGAGGTGTAGTGAGGGCCCTGGGCCAGCCCAAGCTGATGGACAGGCATCTGCATGAGGGCACTGCTTGTGCCCCGTGACCTTGGCTTCTTTTCGACTCACCCAGCCAGAGCTGCCGGAACCTCCCAAGACTGAGTGAGGGAGGCCCCCAGGGGTCCCCCGACCTTTCCAGATGGTGCAACATCCTATCTTTCAAAGGCAGAGCCCTCTCGCAGTTTCCTGCTGCGCTCTGGGTCTGAGGCCGCCTCCAGAGCTGCTGGTTGAAGTTCTTTAGAAACGGTGACTGATGTAACCAGATAATTAATGCCTAGCGTGAGTGGCTAGCAGCTGGAGTTGAACCACTTGATGAGGCAAAGCAAACAGTAAGAGCCTGCTGTTCACGCTCAGGCCGTGGCTTCATCTACGCCTGACATATTGTCTCTGGTGCTTTCCAGCTGGGGCCACAAACAGCATCACTGTGAAGAATGCCACGTTCACTTGGGCCAGGAGCGAGCCTCCCACGCTGCATGGGTAAGTGGGACGTGGAGAAAGCCACGGGGCTCTGGGCAAACACAAGTTTGAATTCCAGCTACACTCCAGCTCTGTTACCGTGAATAGGTCACTGCCTTTCTGAGCCTTAGTTTGGCTCGTCTGTCAGATAGATCCAGTCACACCTGCTTGGCCTTCAGGGAGAAGCAGCTGAGAGTGTGCCTGGCTCAGAGAGTTCCCTCAGACTGTATGTGACAAACCTTGTACAGATAGCGGATAGGTTTAGGCAACAAAGGGAAATTTCTGGTTCACGTAACTGAGAAGGTTCCCTTTCAGGGACATGGATCCAGGGGCTCAGACAATGCCATCATGACTCTCTCCACCTTGTCTTTGTTCCCCTTCCATCTGTGCTGCTTCCTTTTCAGACGTCCTCTCCCCTCATGATCCAGATGGCCCCCATTGACTCTAAGTGTCCCTCCTACCTCATCAGGAGACCCACTTGCCTCTTATTGGCCCAAGTTGGGTTATATGCCCCTCCCTGAACCAGTCACTGTGCCAGAAGAGACTGAGGGCACTGATTGGCCAGGCTGGGTCCGAGGTTGTGATGCCACCACTGGTGGCAGGAAGGCTTGGGTCAGCTGAAAAGAATTCTTGTCCACTCACGTTTGCTATCAGGATGGATTGTTCTCCATCCTCTCCAAGGTCCCCCAGCTGCCTGGCTTACCCTTTCTCACACCATTTCCACATCTGGGACCCTGCCCACCCCAGTCCTTATTTTTCCAAATCACAGGATCCAGGGAATTGACCTGATTCCCTGGGTAACTTGTCAATTGCCTCTGATTTCTTTCTGACCGGAGGCCTTGCCCAGGGGCTCTTTCAAGCCTCCTTAAGGAGTCCCCCAAACACAGGGCCACATGGGACATTTTTAGGGGCCAGGTTTATCCTCCATGCCCCTAAATAATTGCTCCCATAACTGGGTAGCCAAATTACTGCTGTATTTTATCTGGGGACGTGGGGAGGGGCAAGGGTCAAACTCTCCAGAGAAAAGAATCTGTGTTAACACCTCCCTTGATGGGACTGCTTGTTTAGGAAGTTCTTTCTTGTGTCTAACTTAACTTCTGCCTGCTTCAATTATAGCTTTTCTCTCTAGTCCTGCTTCACAACTAAATAGTCTGTACCTGTGCCCCCATCCCTGCCTCCATCCTTCCAGTCTCAAAGACCTTACCTTCTTGTTCCAGTCACCCTTCCTCACCCCTTGAATCCCCTGCAAATTTCTCCATCCAAACCTTTTTTCTCGTCAGCCTATAAAATATTCCTGTCTCGCCTGGACGATCACAAGAGCTGCCTCACTGGGCTTCCTGTTCTGTTCTGCCCCCTTAATCCATTCCCCTCCCGGCACAGAACAAAACAATCAGTGTGACCATGCAACAGGTACACAAGAATTAGACAATGGCAGCAAAATCCATCAGCCTTTCCACCAATATGTTGAAATCATAATAGCAGCGGCTGCAAGGCAGCCGATAGCCGATGTCAGTGAACCCAAGGAGGCCCTGGACGTACCCGCTCTTCCCCGGGTGGGTGGAATCCCAGCTCCGACTTTGCTGTCCACGTTGGAGGGGCCAGTCTTTCTGGCAGTGTTGAGCCTGTTTTATTGTACTTCGATTACTGTTATCTGCCATAGGGCAATTTCTGTAGAGACGTGTTTCTGAAACTCAGATTCACCCCCTGCATGGCTCCCAGCTGGGAAGCGTGTCCTCTGAGGCCCTCTTCAGTCTGGCTGCCACCCACCCACCTCTTCAGGATTGGCCTTACTTTCCCTGCCTCATCTTGTGTCATCGACGTGTCCACCCCTGATCACGCCTGTGATTTCACACCCATGGGCCTTTCCTCAGGCTGTCCCCTGGGTCTGGGGCACGCTTACTCTTCCTCCAGTGTTGGTTTTGGGGTGTCCTCTCCCTTGGGCACCTGCATCACGCCCCCAGGCAAAGCTGATCCCCTCTGCTCGGCCCCCTTACGGTGGCTCAGCCCCTCAGGTCTGTCCCGCGGGATCTTTTCTAAGATGCAGGTGCATCCCAGCACCTGTCACAGGCCTCAGGCCCAGAGGCCTCTGAGACAGTTCCCTGAGCTAAGCTCATCGTAGACGCGGCGGGAGGAGTTTCCAGACCTCAAAGGCTCGCGACAGCCCTGCCTTCTGTCTCTCTCTCCACTCAGGGGTCCGTCCAGCTTGGGCGGGCCGAGCACCCCCAGCTGAGCCCCAGGGTGTGTCGTGTCGTTTCAGCATCACTTTCTCCATTCCGGAAGGTTCCCTGGTGGCCGTGGTGGGCCAGGTGGGCTGTGGGAAGTCGTCTCTGCTCTCAGCGCTCTTGGCTGAGATGGACAAGGTGGAGGGACACGTGGCTATCAAGGTAGGAGGCCTGGGTGGGGGTGGGGTAACTAATGGCCAAGGGGGAGGCCAAGGGCAACATTATGTTCTCTTTTATGACGACCTTGTTACGTGGGAACAGCTTCATCCTTTCTCCTCTTCTCTGTGCCATCCTAGGAGGCAAGATTGTGGTGTCATTTATTTCCTGCTATGTCTCAGCACCCAGAATAGTGCCCGGCATGTAGTGGGCACTCGATAAGCATTTCTTGGAGCGTGGTCTGCAGCAAACTCAAACTCATCTTGCAGGATATTTGGGGAATAAAGAGTCCTGGGCTCAAACAAACTTGGGAAATACTGCATATTCTGATTCCCTCCCTCCTGGAGACTTATAAGAAACATTAATAAAGTAAAGGCTCTGAGAAGTCCTGCAAGGAGAAAAAACCTATTTAACTTTGGTTAATCCAGCGTGTCCCAGACACATTTGTCTGCATCTTTTGGTTGTCTGTGTAGCAACTCCTTAAACCCCTAAAATTACTGTCTCCTGGAATCTACTTTTGGGGATGCTGGTTTGTGCCATTGTTTTCATTTCAGAGCAAAATCCTTTGCTGATTATATGATGCCCTTGAGCCTAGTGTGCCTTAGAGAAAGCGTATATTACAATAGTTGGGTCCAGACTAATGACATTTAGCCCTTGTTTTAAGAAATGACCTGTCATTACTTTCAAATATATATTATAAAGTAAGATTAATGGGCAATGTGAGCTAGGTTAATGGAAGAAAATTCCAAATCACGGTGGGATCCACATTGCGTTCTGTTTCACTAACCCCGGGTTTCCACAACTGCAGCCCTATTGATATGTCAGGCCAGGTAATCTCTGCTGTGGAGGCTGTCATGTGCATTGTAGGATGTTTAGCAGTATCCCTGACCACTACCCACTAGATGCCAGTGGCAGCCCCAAGTTGTGACAGCCAAAAGTGTCTCTAGACATTGTCAGATGTCCCCTGGGGGACAAAATTGCCCCCAGGAGAGAACCACTGTTTTAAAGTAAAAACGCTTTAAATACAAAGATATGATGGATCTAAAAAGTGAGGGTGCTTGAGTATTTGGTTTGATAAGGTTATAGATTTATTTGTGACTGGTTATTTTGCCTTGGTAAGGGGAGTGTTAGAAATGTGTCTAACACGTTTATTTTTTTCTAAATATTTTAGTTGGTAGGGCTTGTGCATACTGTGTCTGAATTATCTGTGGGTTGTACAGTGAGGCTTTGTGATAGTTTGGCCCCTTTAAGTTAGGAGACTGGAGTCAGCAATTTGGTTATTTATCTCAGAATGAAGGAGAAGAGTTGGGTTACCTGGGTTCCATTCCCAACCTTGTCCTCCTAGAATCCCTTTTTGAAGAAACTTTGATGGCTCCCCTTTGCCTTTCCAGTGAAGCCCATACTCCTCACTAGGACCACCAGCCCCCCTGCCTTCGCCTGCCTCCCAGCTCATTCCTGCCTGTCTTCCCCTCACAGCATGTTCCTGTCACACCAGGCTTCTTGTTCCTTGAACTTGCCGAGTTCCACTCATCTCCAGGCCTTTGCATGTGCTGTTCCTCCGACTGAAATGCTCTTCCCTCTTCTCTTGATCAGACCAAATTATTTTCACCTGTCAGTGCTTGTTTAAATTTTTTTTTCAATTACTAAAATATGTAAAACAAGTGCCCTCCCCCTAGCCTTTATTTTTATGCCACTTTTGACACTTTATATTATGTGGAAATAAAGACTTTAGAAATGGACAATTTTTATACAGACATCCTTGGTTAAATTTCATCAAGGAAATTTCCTCAAGGACTCCTTCCCTGATGTCTCAAACTAAGTCTCCCTTTTTATTTTATTTAAAAATTTTTTTAAATTTATTTTTGGCTGTGCTGGGTCTTCTTTGCTTCGTGCGGGCTTTCTCTAGTTGCAGCGAGCGGGGGCTACTCTTCATTGCGGTGCACGGGCTTCTCATTGTGGTGGCTTCTCTTGTTGCGGAGCACAGGCCCTAGAGTGCATGGGCTTCAGTAGTTGCAGCGCGTGGGCTCAGTAGTTGTGACGCACGGGCTTAGTTGCTCTGCGGCATGTGGGATCTTCCCAGACTACTGCTCGAACCCGTGTCCCCTGCATTGGCAGGTGGATTCTTAACCATTGTGCCACCAGGGAAGTCCCTAAGTCTCCCTTTTTTAAAAAAAATGTATTTTTTAATTGATGTACAGTTGATTTACAATGTTGTGTTAGTTTCTGGTGTACAGCAAAGTGACTCAGCTGTATGTGTATATATACACTCTTTTTCAGATTCTTTTCCATTATAGGTTAAGTCTCCCTTTTTAAAGGACTTTTTAAAAGTCTCATATTTTTCTCTCTTGGCATTTACCACAACAATAATCAAACCATTTTCTTTTATCATTCAGGTACTTCCCATTCTTGGGAGTTAGGAGGTTTTTGTTTATTTTAAAATTTATTTTATTTTTAATTTCTTTTTCAATTTTTTAAATTGAAGTATAGTTGATGTACAATATTTTATAAGTTACAGGTGTACAGTATAGTGGAGCTAAGTGTTTTGTTCGCTGCTGTAGGCACTCAGTGAATAGTTACTAAACATGTAAGTGTAATCTCATCAACGAGGATTTCAGCTCTCGAACTCCTAATGTTGGGGCTAGTGATTGACCTAGTATGGGCTCTGGTCCCAGCCCTGGTGACTGTAGTCCTTTGGGACTCGGCTTCCCTCTTGTTAAAACCATAGATATGATGAAAATGTCTCGTGAAGCAGGGCCCTCCTGGTGGGTGGGTAGGCCGGCTGCTGTCTTGTTCACCAAGTCTGTCGGTCTTGCTGCCTTCTCCGCTTTCCTCCTAGGGTTCAGTGGCCTACGTCCCCCAGCAGGCCTGGATTCAGAATGTTTCTCTCCGAGAAAACATCCTTTTTGGACGCCAGCTACAGGAACGGTATTATAAGGCTGTGATAGAAGCCTGTGCCCTCCTCCCAGACCTGGAAATCCTGCCCAGTGGGGACCGGACAGAGATTGGTGAGAAGGTCAGTAGGCTTCAGCATGGCCCCTGTATCAGTCAGCTATTGCTGTGTAACAGCTACAAAATCTGAATGGCTTATGATGTTAAACACTTAACTCTCCTACTTATGGGTGAGTCGACTGTGACTGGTGACCCAGGCTGGGCTCAGCTGGGTGGCTCTGCTCCATGTTGCCGGCCAGCTGATCCTGGCTCCAGGCTGTGGGTTGGCTCAGGTCTGCCCCACGTGGCTTCTTGCTAGGTCCTAGGTGAGGGAGCAGCAGCTCCACGGGGGGGAAGCTCTTCTAATGGTGGCAGCAGAAGCCCAAGAGAACAACAAAAAAAAAATGTGATGTCCCTTAAAGCACACTGTCCTTTCTACCCACAAAGCAAATCACTTGGTTGAGCCCAAAGACAAGGGACCAGGAAGTGCACTCTACCTTTGCAGTCATGTGACTTTGTCACATGACCAAGGGCACTATACAGAGAAGAGGGGTGTCAATGATTCAAATGTCCACAGTTCCTTTCAAAACTGTGATAACGGTAAAAATAATACAATAGCTAACACTTACTGAGTAATTACTATGAGCCAGGCACTGTGCTAAACATTTTATACATATTTTGTCCTTACAGCAAGCCATGAGATGGGATTTACTGTTAACCCTATGTAATGGTTGAGGAAAAGGAGGCCAAAAGACTTGCCTGAGCCCCTTCCCACCTCAGGGCCTTTGCATGTGCTTTCCCCGCTGCCTGGCTGGCTTGCTCGAGTGCCCCCTAGTGGTTACGTGGTGTGCGCTCGGGGAGTGTGAATGTTCTACTGGGGCACCAAAGAGCTTTCCCATCTTTGCTTTTAGTTACAAGCCAGTGGCTCCACCAGCTTTCCTAGTTGGTGAATGATTTCTTTTATTTGAGG
Organism: Neophocaena asiaeorientalis asiaeorientalis; assembly: GCF_003031525.2. Classification (NCBI taxonomy): domain Eukaryota; kingdom Metazoa; phylum Chordata; class Mammalia; order Artiodactyla; family Phocoenidae; genus Neophocaena; species Neophocaena asiaeorientalis. The sequence continues at coordinate 10,657,119 of NW_020173198.1, read as the reverse complement.
GAAATCTGCAGCTCCTTGGAAAGAAAAAACAAATTACTAGGGTTTTCTGGGTTTTTAAGTAGAAAAGGAGCCTGAGTTATTGCTAGTATAAGCAGAAAATAACTCAGTGAGAACTGAGTTTAAGGATACAAATGCATTTCCTGGAATCCAGGACCTGGAATGTGGTGGGGCTCACAGGCAACCTGGGACAGGCAACCTGGTTTCTCCTCTGTCTTTTGTCTCTGCTTTTCTGCACAGCTTTGTCCCTTTTTTTCACAAGTGTCTGTTTCTGCCACTTGGAGACTCCTCACTTTCGCTGTTTAGGTCCCAGTACCAAATTCTGGAGGGAGAGGACGTGATTGGCTTAGTTTGGGTCTGGTGTCTGCCCTGGGCCAACAAGCTGTGGCCAGAGGGACCCTCAAAATGAACCTGGCTACCAGGACCCCACCTCAGAGCATGGAGAGGGTGGGCATCTCTTGGGAGAGAGGCTGGGCAGTTAGCCCATGTCCACTTTGATTCCAGCCAGATATGGAAGCCATGCTGGGTTATCTGTTGCAGGAGGGCTGTGTGGGCCATGCCCCCTGGTTCACATTAGAAAATGGTGCCCTTCCTTCTGGCGAGTGGGACACAGGCTGGATTACAGCACCCCCGGGGCACAGCCTGCCTTGACTGTGTGGCTTCACCAGTGAGTGATCCAGAGTAGGAACCAGACTCCAAGATCAGGAGCCCTCCCTGTAGCCAGCACTGTCTGGTGCCACCGGCCTCCCTTTCCCAACTGTGCCGAGTACCCTGCTCAGCAGTGCCCAGAGGCTCAGGTTTTCTCTTTGCCTGTTTTACATTTGAGGCCGAACCCCCTGCCGGCACTTGAACCCACATCGGTACAGGTGTGATCTAACGCCGTTGCCACCTGCTCCATCCGTGGGTGGCGGGTGCAGCCCTGAAGGGCCTGCGGCCGCCGTCTCCTGCCTCCCGAGCAGGTGGCCCCCTCTGTCTGTCTCTGCTTCCCAGGAGGCCCACCCTTCTAACGTGTCTCTGCCCAGGGCGTGAACCTGTCTGGCGGCCAGAAGCAACGCGTGAGCCTGGCCCGGGCCGTGTATTGCGACTCCGACATCTACCTCTTTGACGATCCCCTCTCGGCGGTGGATGCCCACGTGGGGAAGCACATATTTGAAAACGTGGTTGGCCCCAAGGGGATGCTGAAGAACAAGGTACCTGCTGCACGTGTGGCTCGGGGTCTGGGTCTGGCCGTCGCTCTTTGGTCAAGTCGCAGTGTGTCCCCTTTGGGATACCTTAACTTAACTGGACTCGAGAACATGTTTCTAATCCTTCCCTTGGCAGCCTTCCCGGGACAGCCTTCTTGCTCTTGTCTTTATAGGCGGACGTCCTCGGCACTGAGTGGAAGTCATTACCTCCACTTGGCCAAAAGAAGCCTCTCTTCCTGATTAAATAACGGGGGGTGGCTTCGCAGAGGGAAATCCCACCCCAAGATCCCCTGTCAGCAGGGAGGCCGCTTTCCCTTCCCTGCTGAGATGGCCATGGGCTGAGGGACAGAGGTTTGAGCAGGAAAACTGCCACCACACCTTAACGTGAGAGGAAACGGTTCCTTTCCTCTTTTATTACTTTTTAATTTATTTGTTTAGGGGAATTATAGGAGAGGGAGGTTAACTGGCTCTTCTTCCCCCTCCCCCATTAAAAAAGTAAGACATGCCCGTGGGAAAAATGTAGCAAATTCAGAAAACCACGGAGGAGAAAAACAAAAGCAGTTATGCATAATCCCCCCACTTGGAGATTTTTGTATTTCTTTCCAGTCTTTTTGCTGTGTATATAAGTTTTTTAATAGGATTATCACATCATACCTAGATACAGTAAACCTCATGCCACTTAACGTGTTGTAAGCATTCCCATGCACACCACAAAAATTCTGTATAATTTTTAAATATTAAAAAAATTTTTTTTTGCTGTTGTCAAAGTAACATATGTCCATAGTAACAAAACCAGAGAGTACGAGAGCATATGTAAAGTTAAAAAAATGATTCTCTCTCATCCTGCAGCCCTAGCTCCTCTGTGGAAAGCAGGGGCCAGCAAATCTGGCCTGCTGCCTGTTTCTTGGGCAGCCCACTAGCTAAGAATGGTCTTTACGTTTTTTAACTGCTTGGAGAAAACCTGAAGAAAAATATTTTGTGACAGGAAAATTGCATTAAACTTACATATCGGCTTCCATAAATAAAGCGTTATTGGATCACAGCCAGCCCATCTGTTTATGTCTTGTGTATGGCTGCCTTCAGACCTGGCAGCGACCAGAGGGCCCATAAAGCTGAAAATATTTACCAGTTGACCATTTAAGAAAAAGTTTGCCAACTTGTGTAAACAGTTTGATGAACATCCTCCCAAACTTGGAGATAGTTAGATAAAATGTATACACATGTACAAAACTCTGTACTCTTTTCGGGGAGGGAGACACTTGAAAAAAATTCAGCTACTGCCTGCACATTTTTTGCAGCAGTGTCATTCTTTTATTCATCTACACATGCATGGTTCCCTCCTTCCCTCTCCTCCAGATCTTTGTTTAAAAATAACCTCCCCCATAACCCTTGTTAAAATTGCACCGCCCCTAACTACCTCGATATCCCTTCCCCTTTGCTAATGTGTGCTCACCATCCAGCACAGTGTTTTACTTACGTTGGTCATTTCTCCCCCGACCCTGGAATCTGGGGCAGGAATCTTTGTTTCCCTCCCTGCTGCCCCCCCGACCCCAGCTCCCGGCCAGTGCGTGTTGAATGAAAGCACGTGCGGATTGGAATGCTTCTGCACGCTTGCATCCCAGGCACATGTCCAACCTCGCAGTTGAGATCTGTGTCCAGGTGGGCGGAGGGGGGGCAGGGAATTTCCCTCTCGCGCGCATGCGCTGATGTGGCCGTGGCTCTGCCCGCAGACGCGGATCCTGGTCACGCACGGCATCAGCTACCTGCCCCAGGTGGATGTCATCATCGTCATGAGTGGTGGCAAGATCTCCGAGATGGGCTCCTACCAGGAGCTGCTGGCCCGGGACGGGGCCTTTGCCGAGTTCCTGCGCACGTACGCCAGCGCCGAGCAGGAGCAGGGGGAGCCCGACGACGGTAGGGCTGCGCGGGGCCCCGGCGCGGGTGGTGCCTTGTCCAGCCCCAGTTGTCCCCTGGAGGTTCCCACCAGCCACCCTAGCAGCTCATCGGGGCATCAGATGGGGGGTTGGGCCAGGCACCCTGAGGAACCATCTGGAAGGACTTTCTGGGCTGAATTGAGAGGGGGCCCCAGTGCTTTATAGCCGGGTCAGCAGAGCTGGACGCAAGTCCGCACACTTTTCTGCGATGAGGCTCTGTGCCTATTGAGTTTCAGGGTCTCGGTGGCAAAAATGGAGGTAGTGATAGTTACAGTCCTCCTGGCTCCCAAGAGGCTGTGAGAAGCCAATGGCATATGCGCCATAATCCAGAACAGATGTGAGGGTCATGAGGCCATACGTGGTGGCAGAGCCTGCAGGCTGGAAGTTGGCAGGACCTGGCTTCGAACCCCAGCTGCTGCTCTTTCCAGCTGTGTGATGTCAGGCCGTTGCTGATAAAGCAGTATAACAACAGAGCCAACCTTCTGGCACTTGGTGTAGAATGAACGTGCTAGATTACTGGAGCCTTTGGCACGGTACCAATGACAGCTGCTGTTATTACTCCCCTGGGAAGCGTGCCCCTCTGATGTCCCCATGCACTTGGCATCTACCAGGTCCAGGTAGACCTGCCCGCTTCCCAGCCACCACACCCGCTCTGTCCTCCCAGGTCAGGACTCTGAGAGCAGGGATAGTCCCAGAGGCACGCTTTGAATTCTGGGCTGGGAGCTCATCCTGCCTTTATTGGAAGCAAATGGGGTGAGGCTTCTGAGAATCCTGTTCTCTCTCTTATTCGTCGGTTTAAAATTCAGGGAATTGGTTGGCAGCCTTTCCAGGCTCCCCTGTGTTTATGTCAGATTGGCGTCTGGAATGGATCCTCTGCCGGTCCTCCTCGGAGCCTCGACCTGAGTTAATACGGAGAGGGAAGAGGTCACCTGATGCCTTTTCTGCTTTGGGTTCAGCTGTTGCTAAAAAGAGTGGAACTAAAGAGAGGTCACCTGTCCTACTCCGATCTCCCTCTTTCAGGAGCTAATTACAGACTCCCTGAGGGTCTGGGGTGTGTTTGTTACATACTTAGTCCCCAAACAGGTCTCAGCTTGGCTATCCCCCAGGGTGGGGCTGCAGGACTGCCTCGTTGCACAACTCCTGTGGGCAGAGTTGTCATCGAGGTGTCTGTGATGTAAAGACATACAACAGTGAATGGTTGTTGACTACTTACTGGGGCTTCTGTCCTTGACAGGGGTTATCCTGTTGACTCCTCCTACCAGCTTTTCATGAAAGAGGTAGGATGTGGTTCCCAGTTCACTGGTGAGGAAGCTGAGGCTTAGAGAAGCTTGTCCCTTCTATGCCTGGGACAGGCGGGTCCCTGTCCCTGTCCCTGTGAATGGGGCCGATCACTAAGAAAGCTATCTACTATTCATTGATTTAGTCATTCAGTAGGTGTTTACTGAGCACCTAATATGTGTTAAGTGCTTGTATTATTTTCCTAGGGCTACTGTAACAGAGTACCATCAGCTGAGTAGCTTAAACAACAGAAATGCCTTTTCTCACAGATCTGGAGGCTGGAAGTCTGAGATCAAGGTGTCAGCAGGGTTGGTCCCTTCTGAGGGCTGTGAGGGTTCCATACCTGTACCCCAGCTTCTGGTGGTTTGCTGGCAATCTCTGGCATTCCTTGCAGAAACATCACCTCAGTCCACCCTCATCTTCACATGGTGTTCTTCTCCTTGTGGTGTGTCTATCTCCAAACCTCCCCTTCTTATGAGGACACCAGTTATATAGGATTAGGGTCCATCCTCATGAGCTCACCTGAACTTATTACATCTACAAAGACCGTATGTCCACGTACAGTCACATTCCAAGATACTGGAGGTTAGGACTTCAGTATATGAATTTAGTTGGGCGGGGGGAGTATAATTCAGCCCATAACAGTACCATTCTAGGTTTTGAGGAGACAGAAGTGAACAAAATATAGGCAAATCCTGCCCTCGTGGAGCCCAGAATCTAGTGGGAGAGAAAGGCAGTAAGCAATCAGCGGAAGAAGATGGTGTCATGCAGCATTAAGTGCTGTGAAAGAAAGCACGTAGGGGAATGGGCTGGGGAGTGATGGGGGTTCGGGCAACTCAGGCAGGGTGGTCGGGGAAGCCCTTTGTGGGGAAGTGTTCTGACACGGAACAGCACAGGCCTCAGCCCGGCGTGAGCTTGGTCTGTTCAAGGAACAGAGAAGAGGCCAGTGTGGCCACACCGTGGTGGGCAAGGGACAGGGTGGGAGACGAGGCTGGCAGGGGTGTGGGTGGTTTACCCTTCGGGGCCTTCAGAGTGAGGAGTTTGGGTTTTGTTCTCAGTGCAGCAGGAAGCCACTGAATGTCAGAAAGGGGAGGGCACACAGCAAGAGTGCACACCTTCATTCCTCTGTGTTAGAGATTGCTGGAGTCCTCGTAGTTTTTTGGTTTGTTTTTTTTTTTTTTGCGGTACACAGGCCTCTCACTGTTGTGGCCTCTCCCGTTGCGGAGCACAGGCTCCGGGCGCGCAGGCTCAGCGGCCATGGCCCACGGGCCCAGCCGCTTGGCGGCATGTGGGATCTTCCCGGACCGGAGCACGACCCCGCGTCCCCTGCATCGGCAGGCGGACTCTCAAGCACTGCGCCACCAGGGAAGCCCTCTCTTTTGGTTTTTTTTTGAAGTGTAATTTACCTGCAACACTATGCTAGTTCCTGGTGCACGGTGTAGTGATTTGATATTTCTATACATCACAAAGCGACCGCCACACAAGTCTGCTTTCTGTATAGATTTGTCTTACTCTGAACATTTCATATAAACAGAATTCTTTAACGTGGTCTTTTGTGCCTGGCTTCTCTCACTTAGCCTGATGTTTCCCAGGTGTGTCTATGGTAGCTTGCATCAGCACTTCATTTCTTCTGATTGTTGAATTGTAGACACACAACGTTTTATTTACTCATTCATCAGCTGACGAGCATTCGAGCTGTTTCCACTTTTTGTCTATTATGAATAGTGCTGCTACAAACCCTAGGGGTTTTAAAAGAAAAGTATTTTCTTTTGCCAGTGCAAGATAGCTGACGCTCCCTCCAGCATTTAAACTCTAGGTTGGAATGAGTTTCTACATGTTCATGCTCCTGTGATTGGAAGGTTCTGCTGTGAGTCTAAGCTGCTTTCCTCTTGCTGCAGAGTCTCCTTGCTCGGATTGTCTCTTAGCCCAAGTCAAGCCAAGGTCACACGATGGGTGGTGGCAACTTCAAGATCACTGTATTTCATCGGCCTGCTTGGTGGGCTGCATGTAGGCAAAAATAACCCTCTGTGCTTTCTAAAGTGACGTGTGTGGGTTTATCTGAATCTTTTTCCCAGAATGAGGTCTCTGTCTCCCCTTTCTATCCAGCTGAGCAGGGACTGTCCTTATATCTTGTTGAGTTTTTTCCCTTCCCTTCCGCCCCAGCCGCCCGCATATCCAAAGCAGGTTATGCAGAACATGGAATGCTGCCAGTTAAAAAAATAGTTTTGTGTGCACGTCAGCACTTAATTTAGTGGTGAAAATACCATCCACCACCCTAGCTCCACTGTGGGTTTATTTCCCCAATTCAGCCACCCAACCCCATGCTGGACAGGTCACAGAGGTCTTCTGCCCATGGGTCTAAAAATCAAACGCCCTCCCCCCTTTCTTTCCACCTCTGTGGAGGGGCCCCCAGCGATAAGGCTTGGCGTCAGGGTCCAGACTTGCTCAGCTGTAGTCAACTCTGAGTGCCAGTGACCTTGGATTTGTTTGAACCACATTTTTGGCTCCTTCTAAAGGGAAACTTTTGTTTCCTCATTGGATTAATCAGGTCTTTTTTAGAACACGCAGGCTGAAGGACAAGTGTCTGCTGTGAGGGGATTCTTTCTCCCTGGAATGGGGAATAGTAGCTAGAGCTTGGGGTCGGGGGAGACTGACCCCTCCCCAGGGATATGCATGATCCTGTTTCTAGGAGACTTTTTGTTTGTTGGTTTTGGTTGCAAAGAGAGTTACAAAGTAGTTCGTTAACCTTGTACTTGGAAGATATAGAACATTTTCATTTTCTCTGGTTTCTTTATTAGAAATCTAAAACCTAGAATGGCGGTTTTCAGTAGAGAACATTTGTGCCTCCCAGGGACACTTGGCAATGTCTGGAGACATGTTTGGTTGTCACAGTGTGGGTGGAGGGGGACACTCCTGGCATCTAGTCAGGAGAGAGCAGGGATGCTGCTAAACAACCTGCAGTGCACGGGGCAACCCCCTGTGTCCCCCAGGAACAGAGACTGACCCAGCCCACGATGTCAGTAGAGCCGAGGGTGTGAAAGCCGCTCTGCTTTGACATCTCTCTGCCCAGGTTCTTCCCTTGTCATCTTGGGAGAAAGACTTTGATTCCAACGACCTGGCTGCTTTTCAGAACCTTATTCGAGACATCTCTCAACCTTGTCACTCATTTTTTTCCCTTTTTTCAGATTTTTTGGGGAATTTTTTTTTTACCTGATTATAAAATCACTATGTGCTCCATGTAGACAATGGCAAAGTGTAGAAAAGCTCCAAGAACCAGCAAAAAGAACATCCTTCTGCTCTTGCACTGCCCAGAGGGGAACTGCGTTGGCATTTGGCCCCTTTCCCACCTGTCTTTCTAGCCCAGGACCTTTTCCCTGAGAAGAGTAGGGTCCTAGGGCGTGCTTTTGTCATCAGTTCTCCTGTCCCTCTTTTGTTTCTTAACGTCAGGTCCCAGGCACCTCCCCGTGTTGCAGAAGTCTGTTGTAAGCACCGAACAGCAGCTGGAGAGTCTGTCAGACAGATGGCACATTCCTCCCTGCTGTCCTCAGTGTCCGTGTTTCTTCCCCTTTTGAGTCTGAAGAACTTGCAGGGCCGAGGCGGGAGGATAGGGCTGGGTGATGTAGCCGATCGATTCCGTTTTTGGTCAAAAACCAGCCGTTGACTGTAAAGCAGTGACTTGAATTCTTCCCTCAAGGGGGAGGCTTGCCTCCTGGCTCTTGCCCAAGCTGAGTTCCAGAACCTTCTTGAGAATAAACAGCGAGCCTGCGAGGTGCCCGCCTTGAGGGTCAGTGGCTGGCTGAACACACGGCCCGGGCAGTGCTTATTATGTATGTGGTTCAAGGGCCGGGGTGGCGCCTGGCTTACTAGTATCACAGGCCCGTCCCTGGTACTTAGAAGTACTCAAAGAAGAGTCATTGGGTTGCAACTTTTATGTCTTTGCTTCTTAATTATTTTATAGCACCCTCCCTCTCCCAACCCCCCACCATTCATATTTTCTCCTTACCCTGCTTTATTTTTCTTTGTAGCATTTAACACTGCCTGACAGTATATTCTGGATCTACTACTTGATCATTTCTTTTTCTCCCTTGGAATTTAAGCTCCATGAAGGTTTTCTTGTTCACCTCTGTATCCCCAGGGCTGAGAACAGTGCCTGGCGCATAGTGGATACTCAGGAAATGTGTTAAATAAGTGACTGAATGAGTTGCATCTTGATTGTTCAAGGCATGCCCTGCATAACCATCGGACATTAACACATCTGTGTATATATCCCAGATTGGAAAGAACCATGAGCTGGTATTGCCCATTTCTCTCAGGGCTGGTTTAGAAACCATCTTTGTGGGTTCAGGCTAGGAGATGGCACCACTGTGGCCGATATTGTGCCCCTCTGGCATTGGAAGGTGGCTCTGCTCGTTCACTTGGCCATTCATTTGTTAATCCGTCCATCTGCTTATCTGCTGTGTGCCACGGGGACATCTGGTACATGAGCCACCATATGAAATGGTGCCTCTTGGATTGTGCAGTGCACATCCTGTGCAACCCCACATGGCCATTGGATGCACCAGGTGCTGGGAGTAGAGTGGTAGATAAGACCTAGGAATGGTCTCAAGAGTTCACAGTATGATGGGGGAGACAAACACTAAATAATCAGGGACATCATCGTGCTAAACGCGGTGCTGGAGGCGAGCCTGGGAAGCTGGAAGAACCCTGAGATGGGGTCCCCGTCCCAGCCTGGGGGGTCCAAGATGATATCTAAGCCAAGTCACCTCCTCTTCCCCCTTCTCTCCACGTGGAGCTGGCTCAGAGCAAGGTGTTCGTGTCCTTGAAGAAGCAGAGGCTGTGGGCTGGTGAGAGGCCTGTGCAATCTCCCAGCTGGCACGTCTGCCCTGTGCTCTGTAATATTTTCTCTCTCTCCCTCTGGTGCCCGGAAAACAGGCATGAAGACAGAAGGTCTGTCTGCGTTTTTCTAGCTCTCTTCATGTTTGAACATTTGCAGCTTTTAGAGTAGGGGGCTGGCCCAGGCAGTGTACTTGTCAGGGATGCGCCCAGAACACGTGGGATGGGGAAACCGAGGCACAAATGCAGCAGGTCCCTCAGCTGTCCTTGCCCCTCACCCTTAAGGAAAGACATTCATCCAAACCCTCTGGGCATTTAAGTGGGGGAACTCAAGTCTGGGGGGTTTTACCTTGGTGCTTAACGCTTTCTTGGGTCTTGTGAATTCCCAGGCACCAGTGTGATGGATGAGGAAGGTCAGTGCCAGCGAGGTGGAGTGGGCTGTGCTTGCAGAATGAGGCTGCAGATGGGCTTGTCCTGCTGCTGCATGCCTGGGAAGGGACCCTTGAATGTGTGCCTCTCCATCCCTTTCCATCGTTCCTCCAGCATTTATTGGGCACCTGCTCTGTGCCCGGCTTTGTGGTTGGCCCTTGGGGATACAGTTCAAATCTCCAGATTTCTTACAGGTTGGCTGAGTGACCTCAGCTAAGCTTTACCATCTTTGCAGGTCAAATGACCATGACCAGCATGCCTTGAAGGAGATCCTGGTTGCGAAATGCCTGGCACACAGTAGGTGGACAGTGAATGTAACAGTTTGATTATAACGACCCCACCCGTACCTCCTGGGCATGATCAAGACCCAGGCAGGCCAACACAGCACCGGGGTGATGGGCTCCTGATGGAGTAGCTGCAGGTGGCTGGGGCACCGGAGGTGGGATGTTTCTAGAAGAACTTCAGCAGGGAAGGCTGCCCTGTCTCCCTCTGGTGACAGAAAAGTGTGAACCCGCCACCAGAGCAGACCCCTCCCTCCTGTCTTCCGTAACCGGTATGTGTGGCTGAGGGTCCAGGCGGAGGCCCCTTTTGGAGGCCACGGGAGCCAACTCCAGCCAGTTAAACAAGGGTGTTTACAGCCAGCTCAGAAATCAAAGGCAAAACTGAACAAGCGGGACTCAGGCAGTGGGAACTCTGGGCATGAGACTCCTTTAGGACAGAGCAGTTGGACAGATCTTTGGTCCTGAGGCCACCGATGGCTGAAAGTGCCAGGGGGAGGGGTTCTGATAGGCTGGCCTTGGGCAGGTTCCCCCTTGGCTGGGGAGCCTGGGCATCCTAGCAGACAGGCCAGGGAGACTCGGGAGGAGGGGGACTAAGCCCCTGAAAATTATGGGGTGATGCGGCACACACGTTCGGTTCCCCTCCTAGGACTCTCGGTCCCTCCCTTGCAGACGAGAATTTTCCAGCTGCCCCAGTTGGCGTATCACCTGTGGGCTAACTGGGTGGAGAAGACGGGGAGGCAGCCATGGAGGCCAATGTGGGGGCCTCTACTGTGTGGGAAGCAGGAGGGGGAGGGAAGGTTGAGGCTCCCAGAGGGCCCCCGGGCAGCCGTGCAGGACAGAGGGTTCTCTGAAGCACCTGCCGCAGGACAGGTGTCTCTGGGAGTGTTTTAAAGCATCCCCATCCCTGCACAGAGCAAGACAGTCAAGGCCGGGCTTGGGCCCCAGTGCTGTGCATGTATATGAGCACTGTCTGCATGCAGCTGCATGGGAAGTCCTGCTTGTTATCACTCTTCTTTTCTGTTTGTTTTAGGGGTTTTTTCCAATTAAAAAAAAAAGGATGCTGATATTTAAAGAAACATTTAAAGCAGTGATTCTCAATCCTGGCTGTGCCCCAGAATTACCTGTGGGACACGTTTAAAAATGCAGATATAACAGTAAGCGCCTCATCAACATCTTACGTTTCCCGAGCACCAGGCACAACCTCATCTCGTCCTCCCGCTAATGAGGGCGGGTGCTGTTGTTGCTCCCATTTTGCAGATGTGGAAGTTGAGGCTCAGAGGTTCATTGCTTCCGCAGTACCCACAGCTGGGAAGTGAGAGAACACTTCCCACACGTCCCAGCTACCTGACTGTGCTCTCAGCATGGAGGTCGGCCTCCCTGGCAGAGTCAGTGCAGGGACCTGGCTGGCCCAGGGCATCCTGGGTGATTCATTCACAGCCAAGATTGAGAATCACCAGCTCAGAGCTCCTCCCATCAACCCAGGAATGACCCCCCAGCTCTGGTTCCCTTCCATCTTCTGTTTCTTCCTGTGGCTGACGCCTGAGAGAGCCTGCCTTTCTGGATTCTGCTTTAATTCATGTCACATCAGCATGTTCTCAGGGTCACTGCTGGCTGTGTATTTATCCCCTCATATAACGTCTGTGCTGCATCCCCTCCTCTTCCAGGGTCAGTCCTCTGGAGCCCTACTTTATGCTTCTCTCTCCTGCTTTCTCTGTCCTGGCATCAAAGAGTGAGGAAATCAGTGCAAAGTGGGCGGTTACAAACGTATCACTGAGTTGCTGGAAGATTAAAGGAGAGACTGTATTTCAACACAGCACAGTGGCTGACGATAAATGTTAGCCACCGTTCTTAAGGTGACGGTGATCATTGTTGATGCTGGGCAGATACTTCCTGGGATTGGGGCAGATATCCGGCTGGTATGGTGCCCTGTGGTGGCGGTATCAGTTGTTGAAGTGTTGAAATAGTTCCTTATTACTGGAAAAGCAGCCACTGCCCTAGCAGTCCCAGGTACCCCTTACCCCGATCTTCAGGCCCTCCCCTTGATCCGGCAAACAGAGGGTTAACTCTTGGCTGGGGGCGTCTGGGACTCTAGTGTCTGATGCCCTTGTCAAAACTGGTTGTCATTTATTTTGGGTTTCACCCCTGCTTGGGATGCTTGGGGACCAGAGGACTGTGCCCTTTCCCCCATGTGGTTCACTGTGTCCTGGCTCCATTATCCGAGCTTCACACAGCACAGATGCCATCACCAGAACTGGATTTTACTGGTCGCTGCTGGCACAGGGCACTTGCTCAGGCCCAGGGCCCTTGAGACGGTTGCAAAGCACCATCCCTGCCCCAAGGAGGCTGGTTCCAGTATCTCCTGCAGCCCAGCTGGGGAGCCTGTCCGTGGCTGCAGCAAAGCAGGTCTTTCTGAGCTTCCAGGAGGCCAGGTTATCTTCCATCTCCCCGCACAGTGACAGGTTTTGGTGTCCAGCTCTTAAAGCCATGATTCCCCCTCCCCGCTTCTGCCAGGCTTAGCAGGTGTTGGCAGGCCAGGGAAGGAGATGAAGCAGGTGGAGAACGGCATGCTGGTGACGGACGCTGTGGGGAAGCAACTGCAGAGGTAAGGCGCGGGGTGGGGGTGCGGACACCCTGGGGATTCTCCCGGCACCACGTTTCTGCCCCCTGCCTGGGGAGGGGGGAGAGGAGGGAGACGGGTGCCCGCGGCGAGGCTCACCTACCAAAAAAGGCCTTCAGCTTCTGCCTCCCTCCCAAATCCTTGCGGGGGGACTTCACTTTCCAGGGAACAGAGGCCCAAAGGGGAAGCCTGGTTCTGTTCCTGCGAGACGGCATGGCTCACACAGGCCTCACGATTTACCCATCCTTCTGCGCTTCTGACACTCAAGCTCCCTACATGGTGTCTGTGGCTCTTTGCTCAAGTCACGCAGAGGGGCCTGGAACGTTCAGGCTTTAAGGACCAGCAGCTGATTCAAAATAGAAGTAATATTGACGGCTGCGTTTTATGTCCTGTTAGGAGCCAGGCACAGCGTCAAGCCCTGTAAGGTCTGTGGACCTGGAGGTAGTTACTGTCATCTTCCCATTTTACGGGTGAACAAACTGAGAGCTGTCCATAGGTCACGCAGCTGCAGAGAAGCTGAGCTTGAATTTGAACCCGAGTTTGGCTTCTGAGTCAATGCTCCTAAGTTCTACACTTTGGTGCTTTAAAGAAGGTTGCTTTTGGTTAGATCATTGGGTATTTGGAGGAGCGGCATTAACCTCCCTGTGCCTCAGTTTCCTCAGTTGTCAAATAGGGTCTTTGGTGCACTCACCTTGTAGGGTTGTAGGAAGGCTTGTGTGATACGCTGCCTGTGAAGCCATCAGCACTCAGTAAATGCCACTCAGTTATTTGGGTGAGCTGGGACCGCCTGGGGTTACTTCTTTTGGGGTGGGGGGATTTCACAGAAATGGGCTGGGAAGGAAATTGGCACAAGCATCTGTGCCCCCCAGAACCCTGCCCACGGTCCCCTCCTGGGCCTGGCTTTGTATCACACACAAGAGGTGGACATACTTCCTTCCTTCTCTGCTGGTGCGCCAGTACCGGTGATGAGCTCGGGGTGTGTGTGTGTGTGTGTGTGTGTGTGTGTAAAGCACTTAGAACAGTTCCTTGCCTGGAGTCAGCCGGGGGGTGAGGGGACACTGCCCCGGTCTGTGCGGCGGCCAGCATAATTAGTCTAAGAATTAGCTGAGATGAGGCAGGCTCCTGCAGGCTGTCCTGGGACGTAGGGGCAGGTGACTGCGAGAGAGAGCCACAGATGGACTGAGCAGAAACACACAGAACACTGGGTATTCGTTTTCCATTGCTGCATAGCAAAGGATCACAAGCTTAGTGGTTTGTCATCTCAGTTTCTGTGGGTCGAGGCGTCCAGGCACAGCTTAGCTGGCTCCTCTGCTCAGGGTCTCTCACAAGCTGTGACCAAGGCATTGGCCAGGCTGGGGTCTCAGCTAAAGGCTGGGCTGGGGAAGGGTCGGCTTCCAAGCTCACGTAGCTGTTGGCAGGACTCAGCTCCTCAGTTCCTAACTGGCCACAGCCTGGAGCATCCCTCCGTTCCCAGCTCCGTGGGCTTCTCCGACCTCCACACATGCTTCATCAAGGCAGGCAAACCAAGAAGGCAGTAGGGTTGACGACCAAGGTGGAAACCGTACCCCATCCCTTTGCTTGTGTGGGTCTGAGCCGTGTACACACACGCACACGCACGCACACGCACACACACACCCACCCATGTCATTCCCAAAGCATACACCTCCTCAGGGAAAGAGACTGCCCCAGGGAGGAAAGCACTCTGAATGATGATCTGTCATGATTTGCATAAAGCTGGTGAGTACTGGTGGGCAGGAAATGCTTTCTGAATAAAGTCTGCATAAAGGAGCGGTTCTTCCATGGGGCCCTGGGGCCAGACCCTTCCCCTCTCGGGGTCACGTGTAAAATCAGAAGGGTGAACTAGTTTGGTGCTTTGGGGCCCCACCTCTGCCCGGGTCCTCCATTGCGGTTGACGCCTGTGTGCCTTGCTTCCCCAGACAGCTCAGCAGCTCCTCCTATGGCGGGGATGTCAGCCGGCACCACACCAGCACCGCGGAGCTGCAGAAGCCCAGGCCCGTGGAGGAGGACACCTGGAAGCTGATGGAGGCAGACAAGGCTCAGACTGGGCAGGTGAGGGCGACGGCCCGCGTCACTGTGTGTCCCTGGGGGCTGGACCCTGTGCGGAGTGCTGGGGTCGTCTTAATTCATGTCTTCCTCACAAGGAGCCTCGAAAGGTACTGTTTTAAGGGCCGGAAACCATACCGGAGGGCCTAGGTGACTTGCCCCAGGTCACAGCTGGTGCGTGACAGAGCTGGGATTTGAACCCAGAACTCAGACTCCAGGGTTGGTATCTGTAGTCTCTGCCGTCCTGGCCACCGCCTCCTTTGAGCAGCTGGGGCCCTTGTTAGCCATAGGTGACCCGGATGCCTTAAATCAGGGCTTCCCACCTCACAGGGTTCAGTTGTGTGTGCCTTGGTTTCAGGTCATCACAGACTCAGCCCTATAGAACATTAATTATGTAGTCAGAAAAAAGTGTTTTTCACTTTTTAATTTCTATTTTTGCCCCTATGATTAGAGGCAGATCCTGTTTTATTGTGCTTTGCTTTATTGCACTTAACAAATACTGCATTTTTTACAATTGGAGGTTTATGGCAATCCTGCGTGGGACACTGGTGCCATTTTTCCAGCAGCATTTGCTCACTTTGTGTCTCTTTGCCACACTTGGTAATTCTTGGAATATTTCAAACTTTTTCGTTAGTATTATAATTTGTTATTATTACTATATAAAATATTATATTGGTTATTATTATACTATGTTAACATTATATTATGTTATTTGTGATCTGTGACCTTGGATGTTACTACTACAACTCACTGAAGGCCCAGATGATGGTTAGCATTTTTTAGCAATCAAGTATTTTTTTAATTAAGGTGTGTACATTGTTTTTTTAGACATAATGGTATTGCACACTTAATAGACTACAGTATAATGTAAACATAACTTATATGCACTAGGAAACTGGAAAATTCATGTGACTCGCTTTATTGCGATGTTTGCTTTATTGCAGTGGTCTGGAACCAAACCCATAATGTCTCTGAGGTGTGCCTGTATGTCAGTGAGAAAGTCTCGGCTGGGGCTTTGTCTTTAATACCTGTCTTAGTCCCTTTGGGCTGCTGTAAAGGCCATGGTAGAGGTGGCTTAGAAATGACATACGTTGAGGACTTCCCTGGCAGTCCAGTGGTTAAGACTTCACGTTCCAATGCAGGGAATGTGGTTTCAGTCTTTGGTCGGGGAGCTAAGATCCCACAAGCCTTGGGGCCAAAAAACCAAAATGTAAAACAGAAGCAATATTGTAACAAATTCAGTAAAGACTTTAAAAATGGTCCACATCCAAAAAGAAAGAAAGAAAAATGACATACATTTATCGCTCATAATTCTGGATGTTGGCAAGTCAAAAATCATGGCAGCAGCAGATGCAGTGTCTGATGAGATCTTCCTGGTTCATAAATGGCCATCTTCTTGCTGTGTCCTCACATGACAGAAGGGATGAGGGAGCTCTCTGGGGCCCCTTTTATAAGGGCACTAATCCCATTTATGAGGACTCCACCCTCATGGCCTAATCGCCTCTCAAAGGCCCCACCTCCTAAAACTGTCACATGGAGGTGGGGGGATTAGGATTTCAACTTACAAATTCGGGAGGAGACACAAACATTCCATCTATAGCACTAACAATCACAAACTTCTCTTTGTAACGAGGAGAACGGGTTTCAAGCTCTTGTTTTACTGTGTTTTTTTATGATCTTCTGTTTTGGGCAAGTGTCAATTTTCTGTTTATGGTAGTGATGCAAAGTTTATTTTTAAAATTAAAATGGTCTTTTTTTTTTTTTTTAATAGGGAGTAGTGTTTTAAAAATAAGTTTAAAAAAAGTACACAACTAAAAACGAACCTATGAAAGGTGATATGCAGGGTTGGGGCACTGTTCTCTCAGATCTACCTGGACACATCCAGAATTTCCCGGGCCCTGTTTCCAGCTCCTTACCTCATCTTGGTCACACCTGTGGCCGGGGGCAGAGGTGGCTGTAGGGTGTCTTCCTCCCTTGCTCTTAGTGACCCTCCAGGGTCAGAGAAATGACCCAGAATCAAGGACTTGAGAAGGAAGGGCCAGAGGTGCCAGTCCCATTTAATCCTCACTTAATCCCCACACCACCCAGAACAGGTGGGTCCTGCCAGTATCCGCATCCTACATGCAACGAAAACCAAGACCTGGGGGCTTGTAACTTGCCGAAGTCTGAACAGGAGTGGAGCTGGGCTTAGGCCACCCCGGTCACTTCTGACTCCCATGCCCACTTTGTTCCTCTGCTCATGAGGAAGGGTCCCAAGTTCTGCAGAGCAACTCGGGGTCAGCAGACAGCTCAGCTGCATGAGGGGGCCAGGTGGTGAGATAAACACGTTCTTTATTCTTCCACTCCCTCCCCACTCTTTCAGTTTGAAGAACAGAGACTTGGAAAGTAAAAATCAAAAGGAAGCACTCAGTTATACCTTGGACTTCTGTTCTTCCACCCGCTTCCTTTTTTTTGTTTGTTTTTGTTTTTTTGTTTTTTTGCGGTACGCGGGCCTCTCACTGTTGTGGCCTCTCCCATTGCAGAGCACAGGCTCCAGACGCGCAGGCTCAGCGGCCATGGCTCACGGGCCCAGCCGCTCCGCGGCATGTGGGATCTTCCCGGACCAGGGCACGAACCCGTGTCCCCTGCATTGGCAGGCAGACTCTCAACCACTGTGCCACCAGGGAAGCCCCCACCTGCTTCCTTTTAACCAGACTGCACCTCAAACAGATGGTGTTTATGACCCAAAATTCAGCATGAGAAGCCTGACGTGACAGTGAGCACACACACAGGGAAAGATACCTGGAGTTTGTTGAAACCGCACCAAGCGGGTTGGGTGTGAGGCTGGCCAAAGCACGTTGTCCCTGTCTGTGGTGTTCAGCCACCCTTTGAGTGGCTACACATAATTACGTAGCCCCCATGCTGGGCTCCATAGGGATATAGGGGCATAGGAGTGAAAGAAGCCCCCAGCTGTCACCTGGTGGAGTTGGGGAACGGGCTGAGCAATGGGAGGCCAGTTGCGATTGGGAGGAATTGGTGCTGGGTGTTCAGAGGACTGGGGGTGGGGGGGATGTGAACACATCCCATCTTCCCATTTTCTTCAGACTCTTTGATGGCTTCCTGATGGTCCTGGAGTAAGAATCGGAATCCTGGACAGGATCTCTCAGGCCCTGTGTGGTCTGGCCGGTTCCTGTTCTTCAGCCTCATGTTGCTCCAGCTATCCTTTCCTCCTTTCAGGTTCCCTCCTACGTCAAGGCCTTTGCACATGCTGGTCCTTTTTTCCATTTTCTATTTTCACCTGGTTAATTCTTTGATGTCCCTTCCTTAGGGAGAACCTCCTCTGATACCTCCCCACCCTGGGTTAGGTCAGGATGCCCAGTTTTATACTCATATGAAATCATGTACCACTTCCAGCCCTTCTCTGGGATTATGCATTTATCTGGGCAATGATTTGTTGAAAGCCTGTCTTGCCACTTGACTGGAAGCTCCGTGAGGGCAGAAACCTTGACTTTGCTGCTGCTGACTTGTTTGCCGAGGAACTAAGGGGGAGGGGGTCGTAGGCATGAGCACAGGTTAGGGGGCTGGACCACAGAAGCTGTTGAAGTTCCCGACCTTGGGTGGGCATGGCTGGTGGGTGCATTCTGTAAGATGCCTTCTCTCCCTGGTCTCAGGTCAAGCTCTCCGTGTACTGGGACTACATGAAGGCGATAGGACTTTTCATCTCCTTTCTGAGCATCTTCCTTTTCCTGTGTAACCACGTTGCTTCTCTGGCCTCTAACTATTGGCTCAGTCTCTGGACTGATGACCCCATCGTCAATGGGACCCAGGAGCACACGAAAGTCCGGCTGAGCGTCTATGGAGCCCTGGGCATTTCTCAAGGTGGGCCTCCCTGCCCCCCACCTGCTGTTGGCACTTGGAACCACTTCCATGTCTTGTTACAGGATTGGGTCCCCCAGCTTGTCAGGGTTTTGCAGACCCACAAACCAAACACACATGAATAGTAACTATCGCATAATAGACACTGAGGTATTTGTAGAATGAATGTTTCTCGAACGCTCTGTTTCGTGTGGCCCTAGGAGACAGAGGGGAGGAGAGCTCCAATGTGCCCATTTTACAGATGAGGAAAGTTGAGAAATAGAAGGCGACCAAGGGCCCTTGCCCCTCATTGTTCTGGCAGGGTAATGGTGTTTCTGTAAAGTCTTATTTGTGGACTTTTGCCTGCTGCCTAAAGGTGGGAATTAGTTTATACTAGTGGTTCATAACGCAGGCAGTGTTGTCCTCAGAGGACATTTAGCAATATCTAGCGATACTTAGAGTTGTCACAGCTTCAGAGTAGGGGTGGGTACTGCTGGCATCTAGAGGCCAAGAATGTTGCTAAACATCCTGCAGCGCACAGCACAGCCTCCACAGCAGAGGATGTTCCAGCCCCAGATGTTAATAGTGAGGAAGTTGAGAAATCCTGCATATACCCTTCCTGTGGTCCCATGAAGGTACCTAGACACAGCAGCATTAATAGTCATAGCTAATGTTTACTGAGCACTTACTTGGTGCCTGGTTCTGTTTTGAACACTTTAAGGTGTTTTAATTTATTTTACTTTTGCAGCAATCACATGAGGTAGGAGCTAATGTTTTCCCCATTTTAGAGATGCAGAAACTGAGGCCCAGAGGGGTTAAGTAAGTTGCCCAAAGTCATGAAGCTAATCCATGGCACAGCTTGCATTGAGCAAGGCAGTGTGGCTCAGAGCCCATCCTCTTCACCACCACGCTACATGGTCCCTGAGCTGTGTGTTTATGTGCTCATAAAAGTGATGTCTTTATGATAAATAGTGTATACATTCTGCATTTTGAGCACTTCCTGTGTACCAGGCACATTGCCAGGTGGGCCCTTTATGTTCAGCAGTGCTACGAGATGTGTCATTGTCCCCATTTTACAGTTGAAGAAACTGAGGTGCAGAGAGGTTAAGTGACTTAAGGAAGGTCCCATGGCTGGTGAGTGGCAGCGATAGGATTTGGCTCCAGAGTCTGTTTTCCTAGCCCCTGCCTCATGGCTTCCTTCTTTGATCAAGGAGACCAAGATCGAAGCCTCTCTATCTCTGTGAAATCACCTCTCTGAACAGAAAGGGTGCCCTACCGTGGCTTGTTTGGAGGGACCATAAATGTCTCATGATCTCCAAGAGACGGCTTTGAAAAAACCAGAAGAGCAGGCAATTTCTTAATCCCTAAAACTCCCTCAAAGGGCTAGTGTCTGTGGCCTTCAGATGATAATTAAGAGAAGAGAGAGCACAGAGAGGGTGTGATGTTGACCTGGACCCACAGCAGCAATGTCTTTTCCAGAGCTGTGCTGTCCAGTATGGTAGCCGCCGGCCTCATGTGGCTATTTGAATTTCAGTTCATAAAAATTAAATAAAATTAAAATATCAGTTATAGAGTTACACTAGCCATATGACAAATGCTTAATAGTCGCATGTCGCTAGTGGCTACCACATGGGACAGCACAGGTACATACCATTTCCATTATCACAGAAAGTTCTGTTGTACAGCACTGGTCTAGAGGATGTGGCGTACAGGTGAAGAGCATGACGCCGGAGCAGGCTGCTGCCGTTGGAACCCCAGCTCTGCTTCTGATTGGCTGAGTCTCTTGAGGGCAAAGGAATTCACCTACCTGAGCTTCAATTTCCTTATCTCTGTGGCATGAGTACTAACAGAACTTATACAGGGTCCTCATAAGGATTAGATGCATGTAAAACTCACACGGTGAGGTTTGTGCATACTAAGTGATCGATTAATAATTGCCACCATTATTATTGTTATTAGAAGCTGGGAGTCCAGGCTGCTTGGTCCACATGGTCACATGGCCACTCGTCCCTGCCCTCAGCCCGGTCCCTCTCCCATCGTGGAATTTAACGCGAGAGTGTTTGTAGGTATCACAGTGTTCGGCTACTCCATGGTGGTGTCCGTCGGGGGCATCTTCGCCTCGCGCCGCCTGCACCTGGACCTGCTGCATAACGTCCTCAGGTCGCCCATGAGCTTCTTCGAGCGGACCCCCAGCGGGAACCTGGTGAACCGCTTCTCCAAGGAGCTGGACACAGTGGACTCGATGATCCCTCAGGTCATCAAGATGTTCATGGGCTCCCTGTTCAACGTCATTGGCGCCTGCATCATCATCCTGCTGGCCACTCCCATGGTGGCCGTCATCATCCCGCCCCTGGGCCTCATCTACTTCTTTGTCCAGGTAAGAGGTGGGGTCTTAGGGTCCAGGACGGGCCCAGCTCTGTATCACTCTCCATGTGAGCACAGGGCTCCCTTTGTTTTGTGCTTCCTCAGTGAGGGGCTGTGGAGGACGTGCTGGAGGAGGGTTAGATTTATTTTTGTCAGTTTTGAATACCTAAGTTGATTGTTTTTAGCTTGCAATAAACAAATATCCTTTTTTCCTAACAATAAGGGGTTTTTTAAAGCTGTAAGTTATAAAAGAAAATAAGCTATAGCCATAAAGGCATCTTTATTATTAAAATTCCTTTAAGTATGAAATTCTTTAGGTCGTAAGTCCCCTGCAGATAATGAAGACATGAATAACAGTAACTTAAATATTTTTTTCCCTTGTAATAGAAATCTTGAGGTAGGCTCTTCAGGGCTGGTGTGGCAGCTCCATGAGTTTGTTAATATCCCAGACTCCTTCACTGTGGGTTTTTTTTTTTTTCGGGGGGGGGGGGGGGGGTTGTTCTATCGTCTTTGCCTTCCGTTCTTAAGTTGGTCTCATGGTCCAAGTTGGCTACTGGAGCTCCAGCCATCACATTTCTATTTCAGAAAGTAAGCTTGAGGAAGGGGAACAGGGCAAGGGAGCATTTGACAGCTGAGTCAACATCAGCTGTGGTGCTTCCAGTTGACAGATGAGCATGTTGAGGCCCAAGTGGTGGAGCTGGGAATGTGAACTCGTGCCCAATTCGAAAGCTCTTGCTGGTAACTGCAGTGCTGCATTGTGCTTTCCTGCCTCTGAGAGGTTAGCTGCAGCACAGTTGCTAGTGGGGGACTGCTGTTTAGATTGGAGCGTAATGACTGCTGCACAAAATAAGAGTAAGAAACCACGAGGTGCTCCATACCTCAAACCGCACTCTGTGTGGCCAGTTCGTGTGGGTCCTGGGAGGCCTTGGCCCAGTCAGCCAGCGCCCAAACCCTCCCACACTGTGGCCCAGTGACTGGTGAGTGTGAACAAAGGTGGAATCAGAGCAGGCCCTGGACCCTCGCTGTGTTCTCTTTAAATTGGTGCCAGCTTTTCTGGAAAGTCATCCAGCTGCATTTACCACAAATGTTATCCGAGTTCATACCCTGGCTGGACAATTTCCTGAAGGACCCAATTCAAGAGAACAAAATGGGCCAAATGTGACGTTTGAGGCAGCTCAAATATCTGCCAGTAGCAGGGCCTTGAGCACACCATGGAACAACTGGGTAATGGAATGTTATGTGCCTTTAATGGGAGAATTAGGAAGACACTGTTGTGACACTGGCAATCTTATTTTTAAACAACAAAGGGAATGAAGTTAGCAAAGGGCCATGTTGTCAGCACACTGTCATCATAACTAAGACGACGTGCATAATGTGTGTGGGCAGGACTGGAAAGAGAGGCACAAAAATGAAAACATTGCCTTTCTAAGGGTTGAGATTATGGGAGAATATAGTTTTTTAATGGCTTTTAACTGAATATATGCTTGTCCTATAACCCAGAAGTCTCAATCCTCAGTGTATATGCAAAAGAAGAGAATCTGTCAAGCAAAAAAAAAAAAGAAAGCTAGAATGTTCTTAGCATCTCGATTCATAATAGCCCCAAACGTCCATCACAGGAGGATGGATACATACATTGTGGTATATTTATACAATGACTCAGCAGTGAAAAGGAATGAACTACTAATACACACAAGGAGGATGAATCTCAGAGATACTATGTTGATCGAAAGAAGCCAAACACAAAAGAGGACATTTGTGTGATTGTGTTTTTATGAAGTTGAAGAACAGGCAAGTACGATGTGGTAAAAGTCAGAGTAGTGGCTATAAGGGGTGTTGACTGTGAGAGGACACGAGAGAATTTTCTAGATTTTGATCAGGTAGTGGCTGTGCAGGTGTAGATAAACATAAAATCCATAAAGCTGTAAAGATTTAGTGCACTTTCCAGTGGATGTAAGTTGCATCTCAAAAAGTGGCTTTTGGGCTTCCCTGGTGGCGCAGTGGTTGGGAATCCGCCTGCCGATACAGGGGACGCGGGTTCGTGCCCCGGTCTGGGAAGATCCCACGTGCCGCGGAGCGGCTGGGCCCGTGAGCCATGGCCGCTGAGCCTGCGTGTCCGGAGCCTGTGCTCCACAACGGGAGAGGCCACGGCAGTGAGAGGCCCGCGTACCGCCAAAAAAAAAAAAAAGAAAGAAAGAAAAGGCTTTTAAGGGTATATGTGTGTAAGGGTATGTATTCTCTCTCACTCTCTTTCTCGGGAAAAGATCTAAAAGGTTATACACTGAAATCTGAATAGTGCTTATCTCTGTATTGTGGACTTAATGTAATGTTTAATCTTTCTGTCTATATCACTCCAAGATTTTAAAAAATGGATATACATTACCGTTTTAACTTAAAAGCAAGTCATTTTTAGAAAAAGGAATGTAAGAGGTAAGATGATGTGGAATTCTGTTTGGGCTTCCACATTGCTGGAATAAGGCATTTCTGCCTGTGGAACTGTTTGGAACCATTTGGCATCCATGAAAATTACCCGGCACACGTCTTAGTGTCTCGGCTCTCAGCCCGCTTCCTGGCACAAGGCAGGTGTGTGTCGGGCAGTTATTTTCACTCAGGAGACCAGGCACTGTCTTGGTCTCTGAAAGAGTAAGGTGAGTCCACGAGGTGGATTATGTCTCCTGGAACAGAGCTTAAAAGGAAAGCTAATAATTATTTTTTAAAAACCAGGCTATTCCTTAACAAAAATAAATCTCAGGTTAGCTTTTTAGAGGAAATAAAATTCTGAGGACATGACAAGTGGAATAAATTGAGCAGGTAAAATGTTTTAGAACTGTTTCCACCCAGGATGAAAGAAAGCCAGGGAGAGGAGGTGATTCCAGGAGAGGGTAATGGGGTCAGATGCCTGGGGGCCTTGAGCCAGACAGGAGGTCTGGATTTCATTTCGCCGCCAGAGGAAGAGATGGCATCTGACCGTGTGCAGGGATTGTCAGAACCACTGTTCTGAGATGGCCCTGGTGGGTGTGGTCCCTGGGTGAGTTTTCAGAGTTTCTGGAGCCCCAGAAGGCTGCCCAGCTTGCGGTTCAAATGACCATGTGAGCTGCCATCCAGAAAGAAGTGGCTGACCTTGGAGGCCCTGTCAGAGCCACCTGTTCTGTTCAGTGCTCTCCGTGGAAGGTCTCTGCCCCCAAAATGGCCCAGGGCACCCGACGCAGGCCAGGAGGCAGGAGGCCATGTCCCTGAGCACCCTGTGTCTGCTTGCCCGACTCCACTGTTGATGAAGCAGTGTTACATCTGCAGCACGTCCAGGAGAATAGAGGTGTCTTCAGATGACCAGTCCAGCCTGTGTCACAGCTCCTCAGCACTGCCAGTGAGCGACTCCATCTTGTTAACCATCTCTAACGAGCTGAATGCCCGGGATTAGGGCAGGAGCCGAGCGGATGTGGTCACTGTCCGTGGGGACGGGTGGAGGCAGGGTTTGCGCTGAGGTCTGGTTGTCATAAAGCCACACTGCAGGGTCCATAAACCCTAGAGGTCAGTGGTATCAGAGGGGCCATGCAGTGCTGAGGTTAGCACTTTGATGGGGTTCAGATCCTAGCTCTGCCGCTTCCTAGCCACGTGACCTTAGGGAAGAGGTTGTCTTTAGTTTACTCATTGTGAAACTGGAATGAGCACCTCGTAGGTTTCTGGTGAGGACTGCATGAGCTGATATATGTGAAAGAACTTAAAACAATCCTAGGGTGCTGGGCTCCACGTAAGCGTTAGCTATTATCATCATCACCACCACCGGCAGTATTGTGGGCGCTGTGCCTGCCGTTCGCCAGCTGAGTCGGGACACCCTCTGAGAGCAGCCCAGCTCCAACATTTCGCCCCTGGAAGGATCCAGACGTTCTCCAGCGCAGCCCTGGGAGGCTGGGATGAGGGACCCTCCCCCACTCCCCATCTCTTCTCTCCCACAGAGGTTCTACGTGGCCTCCTCCCGGCAGCTGAAGCGCCTCGAGTCAGTCAGCCGCTCCCCCGTTTATTCCCACTTCAACGAGACCCTGCTGGGGGTCAGCGTCATCCGCGCCTTCGAGGAACAGGAGCGCTTCATCCGCCAGAGCGACCTGAAGGTGGACGAGAACCAGAAGGCCTATTACCCCAGCATTGTGGCCAACAGGTGGGCATGGGGCCGTGGGAGGGGGCAGGGGGAGCCCCTTGGTTCCTGGATGAGGGTGTGGAGCCGTAGACTCGGTGCGAGGAGAGGACTTTATAACCATTAAAAGCAGAAAGGAGCACGGTCAACACGCAGCTCCAGGGGCATTGGAGTGCAGGGACAAAGAGTTCTTCTGGGGTCAGAAGATACTGCAGGATCCATCATTTAGCTGTTGTCCTGGTGCTACAGGATCATCAGTGACGGCAGCCTCCGCTATTGAGTGTTTTTGCGCCGTGCTTCTCATCACACCACCCCTGTGTGATGAGTATTGGAAGCAGTTTACTTATATTAGGTTGAACCGTGTGAAATTGCCATTTGGGGGATCAAGAATGATTAAATACCATCAATCAAAAAGGGGGTAGAAGTTTGCTAATTATTGACGAATCTGGAAAAGTATCGTCCTCACTTGCTTACCTCCTGATGTATTTTTTGAGATGTGGGATGGAAAACTCTGGGGAGGGGTAATAGCACCCTGGAAGTGACCCACTGTGCACAATGTAATCCCATCGTGTAAGACTGGGCAGGGAGATTGTGAATTACTGGAGAGAACCTTGCCTTCCCTTGAAGAATTTTTAGGGAGTTTGTCCAAATCTGGGTGTGTGTGGGAATAGCTCACACCCTGAGGACCAGTCACATGGATCTTAACACTGTAGTGGAAAAAATGTTGATAATACTGTCTTTTCTAGAATGCTTTACATTTTAAAACATTAAAATAATGTTCCTATGTGATATCTTATAAATGTTAGCTTTAAACCAGTAAACCTGTTTATATTTTAAAGGTAAGGCAATACATTTTAATGTTTTTGAAATGAGGGTGATCTGGGTCTGGGAACCCTTTGGCTGTGTTGAAAATGGTGGTTTATTTCTCACTCCCACCTCCCCATCTCCTGCCAAGAAGAAAGTTATTTTAAATCAGGGGGTGCCTCTTATAGTTGATGATTTCTTAGTATTTAGGAATTTTCTGGGACATATTTTTAAAAAACGCACACATGGGTATATTTTAAAGGTTTCAGTGAGAGAAAGTTGGTTCTTAAAAAGGCAAGCTTCAGTTTCCTGGAAAGGTCACTTCTGGAGAACTCTCTTTTAGTTCCTGGGCTTGCCAGATTAGTGAGGAATTCCTGAAATCGTGTCCCTTCGGCCCTCCTTCCCCATGTCCCATGAGCAGGGCAAACGAGGCCTCTCTCAGGAACTATTGGGGAATTATTTCAGTTAGCAAAGTGGCCACCACCACCACGCCGCCCCCCAGCTATAAATCAAGTCCCTGAAAAGCTGACTCCGGGCGTGTGTGTGTGTCCATGTGTCCATCCGTCCCTCTGCCTGTGTCTCCACGTAGGTGGCTGGCTGTGCGGCTGGAGTGTGTAGGCAACTGCATTGTCCTGTTTGCCGCCCTGTTTGCAGTGATCTCCCGGCACAGTCTCAGTGCTGGCTTGGTGGGCCTCTCGGTGTCTTACTCACTGCAGGTAAGAGGGGGTGCTCTCAGGTGGATTTTCCAGTTCTCTTAATGGGGAGCCAATTGTCAGGTTTTTGGGCCTTTGCTTTGGATCTCTGTGGGAGTGGGGGAGAGGAAAGGGGACCAAGTAGAGTTTGACGAGCAGGTCTAGAGCCCAGTGACCAACTGGTGCAGGAGAGAAATTAGATGTGCGGCCCTGATTCCCCCATCAGCCAAGGAGAGTCCTTGATGGCATGAGAGGATGCCCCCAGCTACAAGAGAAATGTACTTAATCCTATAAATTTCCCTTGAAGCACTGCTTTAGCTGCATGTCCCAAATTTTGATACATTGTGCTTTCTTCTTATCATCTGGTTCAAAATATCTCTTCATTTCCTTTCTGATTACTTGTGTGGCCCCTGGGTTATTTTGACATGTGGTGCTTGCTTAAGAGACACAATGTAGGAAGTCTGGCCACAGTATGTGGGGTTGCTGTTTTGTGTACCTTGGTTATCTGAAACATTTCATAATGAATAATGACTTCATGGAAATAAAGCAACTCTCGCTCACTCTAGAAGCTCCATGTGACTCTTCCACTCACAGGTCACCACGTACTTGAACTGGCTTGTTCGGATGTCGTCCGAGATGGAGACCAACATTGTGGCCGTGGAGAGACTCAAGGAGTATTCAGAGACTGAGAAGGAGGTAAAGCAAGCCCCCGGCCTGACGTCTTGGCCATGATCTTCAGTGTGGCTTTACCCAAAAGAATCCTTTGAGCCCTACCACATGGGCCTTCAATAGGCAACCTCTGTCTGACAAAAATAATCTTCTGTTATTTGTTATGTTTTTTGCGGGGGGGACTTACATTATGGAAAGTGAATCATACTTATTTTCTCTTTAAATACGTTTAAACATTAAATACAAATGAGTCGTTTAAAAATATTAAAAGTCAGGAACAAGAGAATCAGTACATGGATATTGCAAAAATCATGTTATTGGTAAGGAATTGACCAAAGTTTGGGAAACCCTGCATTTATTTAACCCAAGTCCTCATTTTATAGGTGGAATAAGAAGGCATGTAGGGAGGGACGATGGCTGGTCCGAGGTCACGCATGGTCCGTGGGACAGCTGGGAGCAGGACCCAAGTCTCCAGGCTTTGGTGCCATGTTTCCCCTAATAACTGCCTTATTCTGCCCACACACCACCTCCGAATAGCAGTAGTAGTGTTAATAATGGTAATAGCAGTGATGCTTGGAGATACCACCATCCCCACTACTACCAATAATAATAGTAATAGGGACACACATATTGTGCTCTTGTGGGGTGTCAGGGCCTGTACTAAACATTTTACATAGAATAATTCATTTATTCTTTACACAGCCTTATAACTCACATTCTACTGTTATCCCCATTTTGCCGGTGAGGAAATGGACAGAGAGAGGTTAAGTTGCTTGCCTAAGATCACATGGCCAGTAAATGGCAGACCCAGGATTTGGGTGTGTGCCTTTATGCCGCACTTTATTCCAAGAAAGTGCCCCTTGGGAATGAGACCAAAGTGACCCTGGTTAGACTCTGTCTTGAGGATTTACAGAGGTGAACTACGCCAGGTCCTTTAATGCTCTGACTCGGTGAACCAGGGCTCACTTCATCAGAGAGCATCTGTCAGAATGGTGTGAGCGCCCCCTGTGGAAATAAGAGCACATTACACCAGGAGTTTCCCACCCTACACTGAATTTATCTATTTATTTATTTTTAATTTATTTTTATAAAAGCTTTCGAGGTGTAATTCTTATGCCACTCAGTTCACCCGTTTAAAGTGTGAAATTCAGCTTAATTTACTTTTAAAATATTTTACTTATTTTACTACTTTTATTTATTTTTATACTTTTAGAATAAGAGCATATTTGAAAAAGAGAAAGATCACCAGTCCTACCACTATTAAAATATATGTATTTACTTATGTGTTTATTTATATTATGTATGATATTTATTCATAGGTAGAAAGCGCCACCCACTTCTCTCCAGTCCCCTCTGTGTTCTTATAGCATGTCCCCTTATTTATATAAAGGGTGTAAAAAAAAATTAACGTAAGAAGTTTATGGGCGAGAAAGGATGGACTTTCTCTTTTATTGCCCTCACCGTTCCTCTCCTTCCCTGAAGATAGCCCTGAGCCTGGCCCAGAGCACATCCAGGGGTAGACCTCAGGAAATGCTGAACTGAACTAAGCAGCTTTTCAGAAATAGGGGCTGTGTGACCCCAGGCAAGTTGCTTTCTCTCTCTGTGTTTCAGTTTCCTCATGTGTAAACTGGGGATAGGAAAGACCCCACTCGTGGGATTGTACTGAGGATTAAGTGAGGTAATGTGACAGAGTGACCTTCAAGTGTTAGCTGCTGCTTTTACTGTGCGCCCTTCAGACCTTAGAAGCCATTGGAGTATCTCACCTTTACCCTTATGTCTGTCGAGAGAAGACCACTCATTCATTGATTCAGTCCATGAGTGTTTATTGAACACCTACTATGTGCTCTGGGCCCTGGGATATAGCAGTGAACGAATAAAAGAACCTGTCCTCATAGAGGGGATTTCCAGTGGGCGTGGGTGACAGAACAAGCAAATATGTACTTAAAATGCTAGGAGGTGGGCAAGTGCTCTGAAGGAAAATGGAGGGGGGAGGGGAGAGATGGGCCCAGGGCTAGGAGGGTGGTCTCATTGGCCTGAGATCTGCAGCAGGTGAGCAGGTCCAGAGGGTAGTTTGGGGAAGAGCACTCCAGGCAAAAGAAGCTGCAAGTGCAAAGGCCCTGAAGCAACAGGTGTGGGTGTTCATGGAACAGTCCAGAATTCAGTGTGGGGAGCGTAGTGAGCGAGAGAGAGGGCCGTGTGGTCAGAGCGGTCATGGAGGCCACTCACACAGAGCCTTAGGGTACATGAGATGGACTTCAGACTCCTGAACCCCACCCCACCACCCACTGTGATTGCAGGCTCCCTGGCGAATCCAGGAGATGGCACCCCCCAGCAACTGGCCCCAGGTGGGCCGAGTGGAGTTCCGAGACTACGGCCTGCGTTACCGAGAGGACCTGGACCTGGTTCTCAAGCACATCAACGTCACCATCGATGGAGGGGAGAAGGTGGGCGCACTTTGACCCCCACCAGTTCACGGTCGGGCGTAGGTTGCCACCAGGCAGATGAAATGAGCTTCGTCATTTTCCCAATCTGTCCCTGTCCCAAACCACAGGGTGGAGTGGCCTTTTGGGGAGGGGCTTATGGAAGTAAAAGCTGCTCAGAGTGTCCCAGCAGGGTTGCAGACTGGTAGCCCGAGGGCCAAAGGAAGCCCACAGATACATTTTGAAAGAAATCTAAATTGCAAATGTAGAAAAATCTGGAATGTTTTATATAAAAATCCATTTCCTGCTTTTCTTGAAAGATCAGAACATGTGGCAACACTGGGCCCATCCTCCTTGCCTGGTTCTTTCTAGACAAGACATGAGCCTCCCAGTTCACCGACTGGTCCCTTCCTGCTCCATTCATGTGCCCACTCAGCCCCTTAGGCATTCGAGTTGGCAGTCTCTAGAACAGAAAGACGTCATCGTCACTACTAGGGATGGCTCAAGGGACACGTGAAATGGACAGAATTTTGGAACATATTGCTGTTGCTGGAAGACATGCTTGCTCTGAGACCAAGGGTCCTCCTGGCCGTTTGCCAGAAGACAGTGTTTCATCTCTGAACATACGAATTTGTTAAACTTCCTACCCCAAGGCTCAGAATGTACCGTTCCCATGAGAGAATTTCTCCAACTTATAACAAGGGGAGGAACAGAGTGGGCGGTGTTCTCACTGATGCTTTATGGCTTACGTTACATCATGAGACTCTGCTCTGTGAGTTGCTGTCAGAGGGTGGAGGAGCTGGCCTCTTTGGAGCCCAGATGAGAAGGGAGAGTTCTAACTGGAACATCAATCATTGGCCATTAAATGGGGAGCCCAGTTCCCTCAAGAGAGGATAAGTAGAGGCCAGGTCGTATCTCTAACCTCTTTCTGCTTACTCAGCTGGGATGCAGGGGGATCTGCTTGAACCTTTGAGATATTTCAACAGCTCAGATATTTCACCAGAACAATCTGATTGTTACTTAATATTATCTTGAGTTAAAAATAACTAATTTATAAAAAAGAGCTGATTAGCTATTTGTAATGAGGTGGATGGACCTAGAGTCTGTCATACAGAGTGAAGTAAGTCAGAAAGAGAAAGACAAATACCGTATGCTAACACATACATATGGAATTTAAGAAAAAATATATTATGAAGAACCTAGGGGTAAGACAGGAATAAAGACACAGACCTACTAGAGAATGGACTTGAGGATATGGGGAGGGGGAAGGGTAAGCTGTGACAAAGTCAGAGAGTGGCATGGACATACATACACTACCAAACATAAAATAGATAGTTTGTGGGAAGCAGCCGCATAGCACAGGGAGATCAACTCGGTGCTTTGTGACCACCTAGAGGGGTGGGATAGGGAGGGAGACGCAAGAGGGAAGACGTATGGGAACATATGTATATGTATAACTGATTCACTTTGTTATAAAGCAGAAACTAACACACCATTGTAAAGCAATTATACTCCAATAAAGATGTAAAAAAAAAAAACCCAAAAAAAACGAATTTTAATTTCTAAAAAGAGCTGGCAAAGAGAAGGGAGTCCTTCTTGA
Organism: Neophocaena asiaeorientalis asiaeorientalis; assembly: GCF_003031525.2. Lineage (NCBI taxonomy): Eukaryota > Metazoa > Chordata > Mammalia > Artiodactyla > Phocoenidae > Neophocaena > Neophocaena asiaeorientalis. The sequence goes on along the minus strand of NW_020173198.1, from coordinate 10,625,993 downwards.
CCTTTGGCCAAAACAGCCCCTAAAGGAATGTCTCTGGGAAGCTGCTGAGGGTGGGGGGCTATGGTGGGAGGTGGGTTGACCAGATGACTGAATTGCTCTGGGGCTGGTACTTAAAATGAGGGCACCATGGGGTAGGAGGTAACCCCAGATAGCAGCATTCCCACCTCACCCTGGGCCCTTCCTGTCCCACAGGTTGGCATCGTGGGGCGGACAGGAGCTGGGAAGTCATCCCTGACCCTGGGCTTGTTTCGTATCAACGAGTCTGCCGAGGGAGAGATCATCATTGACGATGTCAACATTGCCAAGATCGGCCTGCACGACCTCCGCTTCAAGATCACCATCATCCCCCAGGTGGGGCCGATGGGCTGGGCTGGGTCACGCTGAAAGCGACATGTGTGTATTTTCAGGACAAACCTACCTTTATTCCTACTTTGTTACTTTCATGATTTTTTTTTTTTTTTTTTTTTTTTT
>NW_020173198.1:10480314-10624869 GCF_003031525.2 Neophocaena asiaeorientalis asiaeorientalis | reverse complement strand
TGTTCTGTTTGTTTTTTTTTTTTTTTTTTTTTTTTTTTTTACTGAAATTGTGCTGTGTTTCTTCACGGAATCTCCTCTTAGCACATAAATAACAGTGAGCCTTAAGTAGGTTTCATTCATTCCTTCACTCCTGCCACCCAGTAGGCAGCTTCCTGAGCATCTCACAGGATCCAGTTACGATACCGGCTTCTCTGCCGGCTGTCGGTCAGCACAGGGATCTCTGACCCTCCCAAGAGCTAGGCGAGAATGATGAATTTTCTAGACTGATGCCAGTAGGTGGTGATTCCTTAACACGTTGCCTTTTAGTGTTGTTTTGCCTTGTATTTCTCCTAAGGTTCTTATCTGGAGGTGGGATGGGGAGGAACCCAAGTACCTTGCAATTAGGAGTTGCCCATGCTGCATCTCCCTTCCGAAAGTTCCCAACACATTTGCATATTGAATGCTCTGGGAAATCTTGCAAGAAAGAAATCTATTTTACTTCACTTAACCCAGAGTTTTCCAGGCTTTTTTCCCCCATTATTGACATCTTCTTCGGAACTGGTGATTCCAAGCGACTGTGAAACCCCATTTTGAACAATTCTGGCAAGAACTTTCTACATTGCCCCTCTTTGCCCCACCTGTGTCCACCGTGACGTGAGCCTCACATGTCATCTGCCATCTTCCCTCCGAACAGGACCCCGTTTTGTTTTCGGGTTCCCTCCGCATGAACCTGGACCCATTCAGCCAGTATTCAGATGAAGAGGTCTGGACGTCTCTGGAGCTGGCCCACCTGAAGGGCTTCGTGTCGGCCCTTCCCCATAAGCTGAACCACGAGTGCGCAGAAGGCGGGGAGAACCTCAGGTAGGCGGGGGTGAGGCCCCAACCGGGTCTCCTCAGCTTCAGCTCTCCCTCCGTCAGGGCGTTTGTAGGTTTTGTCCATTTCCATCTGGTTCAGATCTGGGTTTGAGTCCCAGCTCTGCCACATGAGCTGTTTGTCTCTTAACCTCTTGGGGCTTCAGTTTCAGTATCTAAAATGGGTTTCAATCTAGGCTCATTTTACCATGAGGTGTAACCAGGATGGCCAACATGCTTCCTTGCTTACACCAGGTCCATTCAATGGAGAGTGGCTATCAGTCGTTAAACTTTGGAAAGGCTTCTCTTCCAGTCAGTAAATAGCACTGCTCTGAGCCCTCCCTGTCCCCACCCACTGCCCCAGCTGCCGTGGTCCGTCTCCCAGGCTCCCCAGGATCCACCCATGATCCAGCAACTGGAGTGTTAATGCCTGGCGCAGCAGGGATCCTGTGCCTCTTTCGCTTATCCATCACCATGACAGCCAAGCACCAAACCTCAGGTGTGTTCAACAAGAGCCGTGACCGCTCACACACTGGGGTGGTCAGCCAGGCAGCTCTGCTAGTCTTGGCTCACGCACATGGGTGGTGGCCGCTGGCTGTAGGCAGATCTATTCGGCCTCTGCTGGGGGCAGTTAGATTCTGCCCCGTGTGTCCCTCATCCTCCAACAGACCAGCCCAGGCATATTGTCATGGTGATGGCAGAGGTGCAAGAGTGAGCAAAGCCTGGTGTGCATTCCCGTTTCAAGCCTCTGCCGGCCTTATGTTTGCCAGCATCCCATTGGCCAAAGCCAGGCATGTGGCTGAGTCCAAAGTCCACAGTGAGGGGCCCCACAGAAGACGTGGATATGGGATCATTTTTGCTACCTGTTATTTTGGATATCACCTCTGAGCCCTGTGTTGAGAATGATTCTGAGCCTGCTTCTAGCTCAACGGGAAGACCATTCTGATCGATTAGTGATGTCTGCCATGGGCACAGATGTGGGGAATGGAAGTGCTCTCCTGGTCTAAGCAGCACCCAGTGTCTCTTCTCCCTTCTCTCAGTTCGGACCTAGACTCAGGGTCAGGGTGGTTTTGACACTGTTTCCTGGTCCTTCTCTCCCGGTCAAGCGTCGGGCAGCGCCAGCTTGTCTGCCTGGCCCGGGCCCTGCTGAGGAAGACGAAGATCCTTGTGTTGGATGAGGCCACGGCGGCTGTGGACCTGGAAACGGATGACCTCATTCAGTCCACCATCCGGACACAGTTTGACGACTGTACCGTCCTCACCATTGCTCACCGGCTCAACACCATCATGGACTACACGAGGTGATGCCCTGGCACAGAAGGCCTCCGGACCTTGCAGTCCACCCCAGTCACCCGTTCATTCATTCATTCATTCATTCATTCATTCAACACTGTCGTTATGCCTAGTGACAGCCTGAGCTGGTGGAACCTCTCTTTGTCCTGGTTAGTACCAGGCATTTTTTGACATCACTCAATCATTTATTCAGTCAACACATGTGTGGAGTGCCTGCCACATTCCTGGCTCTGTTCCAGGCACTGGGGACTGAGCAGGGAGCTGTCAGACAGGGAGCCTGCTTAAGGGACCTTACAGATTAGTTGGGGGCTGGGTGCAGAGACAGACAATAAACACAGCAACAAATAAAAGGGAATTGTGCTGGGAAGGAAATATAAAAGGTGATGGAGAGTACTGGGGGTAGCATCACAGGACATAGACATTGACTAGAACTGGGGTTGAGGATGGGCAGCCAGCTGGAAGGCTACTGTAACAGTCCTGGCATAGGGTGTTAGGGGCCTGACCCAAAGCAGGGACTTGCCCAGGTGGGCTCTTGGGGCACGAGGTGCCAACCCCTTCCCCACCCCTCATGTCTGCGTCCCCTCCTTGCAGGGTGATTGTCCTGGACAAAGGGGAGATCCGGGAGTGTGGTCCCCCCTCCGGCCTCCTGCAACAGAGAAGTCTCTTCTACAGCATGGCCAAAGATGCTGGCTTGGTGTGAGCCCAGAGCTGGTGCAGCTGCTCAGAACTGCAGGGCCGACATGCCAGCAGCCAGGGATGAGTCGGCATCCTTGGGAACCCAAGCCTCGCGTAGACTGAAACCAAAAAAAAAAAAGAACAACCCAAAACCAAAACACACAGAAAGCAGCCACCCTCTGGCCCCCTGCCTGGAATTGGCTGTGAAGAAACAGGAGAGACACAGGGATGCAGTGTCCCCAAAACACGCACATCCTTGCCTCTGTTACCCCCACAGACGCACACACGTTCTCACACCCCTGGGAGGGCACATGTGCTCTCCGTGCTCTGTGGGGAAGTTTGGGCCGCCAGACTTCCAGAAAAATCGGTTGCATAAAACATGCTAGTGACCAAATCCAGCCAACTGCCTCAGATCTCTCCAGCCGAAGTCTGCGGGTTCCAAGCTTTCGAGAAGCTCCCTGGTCCCCGGCACCTCTCTGTCCTTGCCTGGCTCTACCCAGATGCTTGTTTCCCCAAGGCTGCAGTTTGGAGGTGAGGGGCCTGGTGAAGGTCATTTTCACTCGCGGGCAGTGTCCTGAGGGCCATGGACGCGCTTCTCACCAGCCATCTGGTCTTCTGGGTGCTCAGACGTGGGAACCAGTGTCATAGCGCTGCCTCCACCGGGACTTGCTTCATGGGCCAGAGGCCGCATGTTTCCCAGCGCTTCTCGTTGACGGGACTGGGCTGGCCTCCGGGTGACCTGGCTCTGGAGCTCCAGGCCGGGAGAGCTCTCTCAATGCCGACTTCCCCACTTGACTGCTCACCTCGTCACCCGCTCCCGTCTTTGCCTTGCCTTCCTTCCTTCCTCTTTCTACCTGTAGCTAGAATGGGTTTACGCCTCCAGGTGCCCGAAAGAGAAGACCTGGTCATGGTTATTCAGCATGCAAAGCCAAGAGCGCTGGTGCCTCCAAGTGTGAGCAGTTGGTACCGAAAAGAGCCCCGTTGAGTCTCCTCCTTGTTCTTAGATTTCAGTTTCTCACCCGGGGCCTCTGGTTGGCTGTCAGGGGCGGCGGGGTGGAGAACTTGACTTACGGTTGCTGAGTCTCTTCTGGGACAAGCAAAGAACCCATTCATGAGTGTCAGTGATTTTCTTTTTCTTTTTTTTTTTTTTTAAGTACTGCTCTAGGGAGAAAAACAGTCTCAAGACTTTAATTTCTTGGGAGGAAGTACTGGGCCGAGGAGCAGCATCCCAGGGAATGGCCAGGTTGGCTCAGCATCTGGTGGTTGGTCCCTGTGTTCCTGGAAGGAAACGGGCAACTGGGGTCCTTTCTTCAAAGCCCTTTAGGTCCCTTGATTGGAGACCAAAGTGAGACCCAAAAAGCAAAGAGAGGTCACGGCTGCCCCAGGATTCATGCTCGCTATGTGAATTACGTTGCTGACTTCAAGCCAGAGAAGCATCTTTCTTCTTTTAGGTGGAAATACATATTTATTTTTTGTAAGTTAAACCATTATTTCACATTAGATAAACCAAGTGTTTCTTGGGGATCTTTTTTGTAATGACTTACACTGGAAACGTGAACATTTGCAAATAATTTGCAGTTAAAAAAAATATTTTATTTCTTTCTAAACGACTGTTCCATTTTCTTTCTAGCAAAGGTTCCTGCCGTCTCTCCAGGAGTCAGGATGGGGCACCCTCTCATCTGCTGCTGTTCTTTCTCCTTGGCGAGCATGTTGTTTCTAGCGGGAGCTCTTGGAATTGGGAACCTAGAGATTAAGAATCAGGTGGGGTTTGGTGGGAAATCGGCATAGCACGGTAGACAGGGTCCTGCCCTTGTCATCTGCAGGCTGTGTGACCCTAGGCAGGTCACTTAGTCTTCGTGCCTCAGTTGCTTCGTCTGTGAAATGGGGCTGATCACTGCCTCCTGGGCTTGTTGTGAAGACGAGCGCTGATGTGTGTGTTACGTGCACGGCCCAGGTTGGGTTCTAAGACACAGGCAAGGCAAACATCACACGTGGCGAGAATTAGCCTTGGAGATCCCTTTGTGGTGTTAGGCCACGCTAGGCTGTGCTGCAGTAACAAATTAGCCATAAACTCTTGGGACGTGAATACAAGGGTGTATTTCTCATATATTTCTTGATGAGAATCAGGCGCCTCTCCTTTGGTACGATGACTGACAGATCCAGACTGTTCTGGTTTTATGACATCGCCTCTCAGGGGCTGGCTTCTGGGTCACCACAGCTGGGGAAGGGAAGTTGTGGACGACTCACACCCACTGTTAAGTATCTCAAACCAGAAGTGACACAAGTCAGTTCCACTCACAGCCTGTTGGCCAGAATTAGTCACATGGCCCCACCAGGCCACAAAGGAGGCAGGAAATGCAGGGACACATAAGGAAGGAGGCCCCTTCCTGTGGTAACTGATGTCATTTCTGAGTTTTGGATAGTGGGGGAGGAAGACCGGGGTGTTGGGATCTGAGTTCGTATTGGTGAGTCTGGACAGTGAGGAATGCCAGGATTTGGGGAGCACACACCCCGGAACCATGCTCCAAGGACACACGCAGGTGGAGCGGCCGGCGTTGGCTGTGTGTCCCCTACCCGCCCCCCGCCTCCAGGCTCCCTTGTCTGAGGAGCTGGGAGGTGAAGGTGCTCAATGAAAAGCAGCTGCAAGGTTGTCACCCTTAGAATGAGAAGCACTTGGATGTGCCTTGTGGGGAGTCGATTTTAGGTGTGGGTGTGTTTCTGTCTCAGGGCCTGGCCCTGAGTATTAAAATCCTGGGTCAGATGCTAAATGAGTGTGCGATCGGCGTGTGCCTTCCACGTCAGGAAGAGGGGCGGGTGCAGCATTAACCCTGAAGAGGGTGAGCCGGGGGGTGGGAGGGGGCCTGCACACCTGCTCTTCCAGGTGAGTGCCCCAGCGCCGTGCAAGGAGAAGGGGAGAAGCAAGGTTTGTTGTGCACCTGCTGCGTGCCAGGCCCTGGGCTCAGCGCTTTGCACAGCTCTCCTCGTGGGAAGGGAGCCCTGGGCCGGAGAGCATCCCCAGCCATGCTTGCCTGCTCACCTCGCTGCTCCTCTTCCAACCTCAGGGTCCTCTCTCTCTTCCCAGACGTCTGCGTCACCTGCTCCTTTCCCTGTTTGACAGGGGCAGCTCTGTGCAAGCAGGGCTGTAATCTCTTTATTTCTCGCTGAAGGCTCATCTCTAGAGCAGGGCATATGGCACGTGCTTAGTGACTGCATTCTCCAGTCTGGGACTGTGCTGTCCCTGTGCCGGGCCGGAACCCAGAGTGAAGTCACTCGGGCCCTAGAACTTTCCCTTCCGGAGTTGCAGCTTCCTTGCTGGTACAACGGGGATCTTTGGAGCCACCTGGCCAGGTGGCTGTGAGGATGAAGGCAGCCATGCCTCGCCCTTAGGATGTCTCCATACGTGGTGATGCCATCCATGCGTTCATTTGTCTGTTCATCCGTCCACCTATTCATTCCCTCCATCCATCCATCCAGTCATACAGTCAGTATCTATTGACCCCTCCTACGTGCTGTGTACCACGCTGGGTGCGAGGGAAAGCACAGCCAATACAAATGCACAGATCTCTCGTCTCAGTTCAAGAAGGAAAGGAGCCCTTTCCTTCCCTTCTGGTGGGATTCTAGAGTGGAATTCAGCTCTTATCCATGAGCGATGTGCTAGAGCTAAAGGAATGTGCGAGAGGCAGTGTGGTACAGTGGTTAGGACGTGGGTGGCTCTGGCACCAGCCTTCCTGGGTTCAGATCCCTACTTGCTTACACTCTGTCTCAGTTTTGTCACCTGTAAAAGGGGCCTAATGATAGTACCTTCCTCAGCACAGCATCCTAGTAAGGTGTGGGGTGACTACCAGAAGGTAGTCACCCTCCGATTGTGAGGATTAACTGGGTGACAGGCATTTAGAGCAGGGCTGTGTGTTTGCTGTGACCAGTGGGACTCGGGTGAGGTTTAAGGACTTACGGAGAGAGGCACTGACCAAGGAAGGTCTGTACACAGCTCTCCTGCCTCTTTGCTGTGCTCACCCGCCAGCCAGGCCCTGCTGGCAGGAGCCACAGCCAGGGGATTAATGGCCCGGGTGGCCCACGGGCTGGTGCCCAAGGAGCCATGGGGTGGGCCCAACAGCAGCCTTGTTAGTGGGCTCTTGCGGGCGCTGGTTCCGTGGCCCACACTCTGCTTCCTGGCAAAACACCTCCCTTCATGAAGGAGGCTCTTGTGGCCCTGGAACAACACCACGTGACCATGCCAAGCACCCAGCTGCCACCTTTGCCTGCAGTCGCTCTGCCAGGGCATCAGCTGACTCGGCTCCAGGAGGAGACATGAGAAGTGCTGTGTCTGGCCCCTTCCCGCGCCTCGCAGTAGGACAGACACCCACACAAGATGACTTGGACTTTGGTGTTAGGCCCAAGGAGAGATCCCCGCTCTGCCACTTACTAGCCAGGTGGCCTTGCCAGGTCACGTCTGCTCACTGAGCCTCAGTTTTCTCATCTGCAAGATGGAGCAAAATCACTAGTAATGATGGCATTTTGTTGGCATGACAGGGGGCGGGCAAGGGATGCAGACCCCTACCCCATTTTGAAGGTATCAAAATGAACTATGGTCACATCTTGAAAAGGGGAGGCAGCCATGACTGGACCTGGATTTAGATTCCTCTGGGCCGAAAACCCTAAGTCAGAATGGACAATCAGAAAGTCCCTATGAGGTTAGGAGGTCAATAGGCACAATGAAAAAGTGTATACAGAACAAAGATGACAACTCAAGCCTTAAACTATTCAAAGGAATATAGAAAAAAAAAAAAAATGTCCCCATGAGCTGTCTGGGACAGGGCAGGCCCTGTGTCCGGGCAAGTAGGTGTGTGTCCACGGGCCTCTCCTGACACACCAACACAGCCGTTGCCCAGGTATTGGTGCATTATTGATGGCGGAGACCCATGACTCAACTGGCAGTGTCTGGAGACATTTTTGTCACAACTAGAGGAGAAGGTGCTCCTGGCTTAGAGTGGGTGGAGGTCAGGGACACTGCTGAACATCTGACAGTGTGCAGGATGCCTCCACGTGGAATTACCCACCCCGCATATCAATAGTGAAGAGGTTAAAAAAAAATCCTGTTGTATGTACCCTCCTCTGCTGCCCCTCAGAGGCCTGTAAACACAACAGTATCAAGAACAATAGCAAACGGTTATTGAGCACTTACTTTGTACCCTGCTCGGCTCTGACCCTCTCTGAGTATTAACTTGCTCTCTCCCAGCTGCAGTGCTGGGCGTCAGTGCAGACCCCTGGGCAGCCATAGTTATGATCCGGGGATTTGTCTCATTTCTCACGCTGTGTTTTCAGCTGTGTCCCTGTGACCTCGGGCTTGGCTACTTCAGGCTCTCACCTCTTTCCTGGTGCCTGAAGCCATTTTTATTAGAATGCTGATCGCTGTCACAAACGGGCCCGAGTCTTGTGCGCTGTGTACTGACCTTCGTGGAAGCAAGCGCTGGACCTTGACCCACCCCTGACTTCGGCCTTCCAACAGCGTCTCCCCCACGGCACCTGGCAGGTGGAAGTGTGACCAGAAACGCCCTAGGTGTTCCAACAGCTGCTGGGGCAGATTTAGTCCTGAATAAACAAATGGATGAAATGCACCAAATCCTGAGCAAATTCTCCCGGTAGGGCCCGGGAGACCTGGCTCTTCTCATCTCCCTTTTGGAATTGAACTGTGTGCTGGGTGAGGGCTTGTGCCCGGAGAGGCCCTTCCCTGGTGTGGGCTGTGGCTTGTGCATCTGTTCAGACATGATGCTCCCTGGAGCTCATGCATGAGGTTCTGAAGTAGCAGTTCTCAGTCCTGGCTGCACGTTGAAATCATTTGGGCTGGAGACCACACCAGTGGTTGTGAGGGCAGGGGGAGGTGGGTGTGGTTACAAAATGGCAATTTGAGGGGTCCACGTGGAGACGGAAGCAGTCAGCATCCCGACTGTGGTGGTGGATGCAGGAACCTGTACGTATGATGCAATTACATAGAAGTAAACACACACACACCCAGTGAGTACAAGTAAAACTGGGGAATCTGAACAGGATCGGTGGATTGTACCAATGTCAATTTCCTGATTGTGATATTGAGCTGTTGTCTTTTAAGATGTTACTGTTGGTTCCTCAGGTGAATTCTACCAAACATACAAAGAAGACTCACACCCATCCTTCTCAAACTCTTGCAAAAAATTGAAGACGGAACACTCCCAAAGACATTCAATGAAGCCACCATCACCCTGATACCAAAACCAGACAAAAAGACCACCAAAAAGGAAAATTACAGGCCAATATCTTTGATGCATATAGATGCAAAAATTCTCAACAAAACATTAGCACACCAAATCCAGCAACACATAAAAAAGATCATACATCACAACCAAGTGGGATTCTACAAAGTGGGATTCACCCAAGTTCACGAGGATGGTTCGACATATGTAAATCAATGTGATAGGCCATGTAAACAAAAGAAAAGAGAAAAACCACACGGTCATCTCAATAGATGCAGAAAAAGCATTTGACAAAATTCAACATCCATTCATGAGAAAAACTCTTACCAAAGTGCATATAGAGGGAACATGTCTCAAGATAATAAAAGCCATTTATGACAAACCCACAGCCAATATAATAATGATGAAAAGCTGAAAGCCTTCCTGCTAAAATCTGGAACAAGACAAGGATGCGCACTCTCACCTCTTCTATTCAACATAGTATTGGAAGTCCTATCCACAGCAATCAGACAAGAAAAAGAAATTAAAAGGTACCTACATTGGAAGGGAGGAGGTAAAACTCATATGCAGATGATATGGTATATAGAAAACCCTAAAGACTGCACACAAAACTGCTAGAGTTGATAAATTCAGCAAGATAGTAGGATACAAGATTCACATACAGAAATCAGTTGCATTTCTTTACACCAACAATGAAATATTAGAAAGGGAATGTTAAAAAAACAAAACTTTTAAAATCACAACCCCAAAAATAAAATACTTAGAAATAAACCTCACCAAGGAGGTGAAAGACTCATATGCCGAGAACTATAAAACATTAAAGGAAATTAAAGATGATTCAAAGAAATGGAAAGATATCCCATGCTCTTGGATTGGAAGAATTAATATTGTTCAAATGGCCATACCACCCAAAGCAATCTGTAGATTTAATGCGATCCCTGTCAAATTGCCCATGGCATTTTTCACAGAACTAGAAAAAAATAATCCTCAAATTCATATGAAACCATAAAAGACCCAGAATTGCCAAAGCAACCCTGAAGAAAAAGAAAAAAGCAGAAGGCATAATTGTTCCAGACATCAGACAATACTACAAGGCTACAGTAATCAAAATAATATGGTACTGGCACAAAAACAGACATATGGATCAATGGAACAGAATAGAGAGCCCAGAAATAAACCCACACACCTACAGCCAATTAATCTTCAACAAAGGAGGTAAGAGTATACAATGGGAAAAAGAGTGTCTTCAGCAAGTGGTATTGGGAAAGTTGGATAGCTGCATGTAAATCAATGAAGTTAGAATGCATCCTCTCACCATGTACAAAAATAAAATGGCTTAAAGACTTAAACGTAAGACATGACACCATAAAACTTCTAGACGAAACATTCTCTGGCATAAATCGTACCTATGTCTTCTTAGGTCAGTCTCCCAAGGCAATAGAAATGAAAACAAAAATGAACAAATGGGACCTAATCAACTTACAAGCTTTTGCACAGCAAAGGAAACCATAAGCAAAATGAGAAGACAACCTACAGAATGAAGAAAACATTTGCAAATGCTGCAGCCAACAAGGGCTTAATTTCCAAAATACACAAACAGCTCATACAACTCAACAACAAAAAACCCCAAAACAACCCAATCCGAAAATGGGCAGAAGACCTAAATAGACATTTCTCCAGAGAAGAAATACAAATGGCCAATAGGCACATGAAAAGATGCTCAACATAGCTAAATATTAGAGAAATGCAAATCAATATGTGGTACCACCTCACACCAGTCAGAATGGCCATCATTAAAAAGTCTACAAATAACAAATGCTGGAGAGGGTGTGGAGAAAAGGGAACCTTCCTACACTGTTGGTGGGAATGTAACTTGGTGCAGCCACTGTGGAAAACAGTATGGAGGTTCCTCAGAAAACTAAAAATAAAATTACCATATGATCCAGCAGTCCCACTCCTGAGTATATATCTGGACAAAACTATAATTCAAAAAGATACATGTACCCCTATGTTCATAGCAGCACTATTCACAATAGCCAAGACATGGAAACAACCTAAATGTCCATCGACAGATAAATGGATAAAAAAAGATGTGGTACATATATACAATGGAATATTACTCGGCCACAACAAAGAATGAAATAATGCCATTTGCGTCAACATGGATGCAACTAGAGATTATCATACTAAGTGAAGTAAGTCAGAAGAGAAAGACAAATACCACATGGTATCACTTATATGTGGAATCTAAAGTATGACACACATGAACCCATCTATGAAACAGAATCATGGACATAGAGAGCAGACTCTGCCAAGGGGGAGGGATGGAGCGGGAGGTTGGGGTGAGCAGATGTAAGCTTTTATATATGGAATGGATAAACAACAAGGTCCTGCTGTAGAGCACAGGGAACCATATTCCATATCCTATGATAAACCATAGTGGAAAAGAATATTTTTAAAAAGAATATATATATATATATATGTATGACTGAATCACTTTGCTGTACAGCAGTAATTATCACATTGTCAATCAACTATACTTCAAAAATAAAAAAGATGTTCTTATTGGGGAAAAGTAGTAAAGGGTACACAAGTAGTTTTCTGGATTATTTTTTACTACTTGTCAATCTACAATCATCTCAAAATAAAAGGTTACTCTGTAAAAGTTACACACACCATTGTTCCAGCCCCAGCCCCAGCCCCAGGGATTCTCATTTCATTGGTCTATGGTGGAGCCTGGGCACAGGCAGTTTTTTGGGGTCCCCAGGTGAGTCCAGTGGGCAGCCAGGGCAGAGAGCTGCTGTCGACTTTGGCTCCAGGGTAGATGGGGCTGGATGAGCCCTGATCAGGCCGACCTGTGGGTTGCTGTGTCCTCTTGGGTCTGGGGTCCTTGGGCATTTTCTCCCCCCAGAGAGCAGAGAGGGGTCTAGACTCAATTCCATGGGGCCACTGATGACCCCAGGTCACTGTGTCTCCAGGGCCTGGCAGACTCTCCGGGTCGGTGGGGCGGGAGGAGGATCCAGGGGCTGGGCTCAGGCCAGGCCTGATTCCTGCGCCAGCCTGTAAAACAGGCCCCTCTGGGCCAGCAGCTGGGCAGGGCTGCCGCTCTCTGCCACCTGCCCCTCGTCCATGACCAGCACCCTGCAAGGGAGAGGGACACAGCCAGCTCTTTGGACCCCAGCCCAGGGTCTTGGCCGCTCTGAATGCCCAGTGTGTCTGCTCTAAGCAAGTCTGGCCTTCCACGCAGCTTACTGACCCCGACGGCCCAGTTGGAAGCATCTGCTGGGCATGTGTCTTCGGGCTTATCCTTCCCCTGTGGGCATCAGTCTTGCCACCTGTACAACGTGCACTTCATAATCTATTCCAGTGCCCTTCCAGCTCTAAACCCTGATGCCTTCCTCTGCCTGCAGGGTGCCCTGGGGGCCGGCTGCGAGGGGTGCGGTGTGGGGGCTTACCTGGCACAGTCCAGCACGGAGCGCAGGCGGTGGGCGATGAATAGTACCGTGCACTGCGCAAACCAGCTCCCCAGGGCGGCCTGCATCTGGCGCTCCGTCCCCGGGTCCACGGCAGCCGTGGCCTCATCCAGGATGAGGATCTGGGTTTTCCGGAGAAGGGCACGTGCCAGACACAGGAGCTGCTTCTGGCCTAGGCTGGGAATGAGTGGGACAGGCCAGATGTTTGCACATCAGGACTGACCTGCAGGGGGTGCCCAGAAATGTGTCCTCATGGCAGCTGCGGGAGTGGGGAGTGTGTGCCTGTGGGTCCCTAGTCTACAGAGCTGGTAGGAATCCCCATCCTGCCATTTTTGAGCAGAGTGACATTAGGCAAGTCATTGAAACCCTCTGGGCCTCAGTCTCCCCATCTGTGCAATGGCTATCTCTGTTTCTGTTCTATGGTCTTCACTATGTGCCAGACACATCCTATATGCTTATGTATATTAACTCAAAGACCACAAAGGTAGGTATTGTGTCAATGAGTCCTTCCTCACTGGGTTGTGAGGATAAGACAAATCATATAAAAGCCATGCATGTCACAGAGTAAACCCTTCTTTTACTCCAGTTACAGATGAGGAAGTTGAGAGTCAAGGTCACACAGTCAGTGAGCCCCCAGAGCCTGGAGACTCAAGGGTGTTTGGGGCTGTTTCCTGCCATGTTCAGCTTCCTCAGAGTAAACCCTTTAGGGAACCAGGACCTACTACGGCCATGTGGGTGTCAGGTGCCTGGGCTTTGCTCCAGACTCACTACTTATGGGGTAGGTGAGTTGGCAACTCTCAAGCCTCAGATTCCAACTCTGTGAAATGGGGTTAGTGAAAGTGCAGCTTTGAGGATTAAAATGAATATTGAAATGAATATTTCTTACATGCCAGGCACTGTTTCAACAACTTTACACATAGCACTCATTTAATCCTTGCACAGATAGGCAGGTTCTAACTATTATTCCCATTTTACAGATAAGGAAACTGTGGCACTGAAGATTAAGTAACCTGCCCAAGATCCTACAACTATGTCTATGCTCCTGGCTACCAAGCCCTGCTGCCCTTCTAGTGCCATTACCACCCACGGTCCCTCACCCTAACATCTTCTGGGTCAGGTGGGTTTTAGAATCCAGAATGTCTTGACTTTTAAAAAGGCACACACCTGTACATCTGTGTTCACAGCAGCACTATTCACAATAGCCAAAAGGTAGAAACAACCCAAGCGTCCATCAATGGATGAACGGATAAGAAAAATGTGGTCTATCCATACAATGGAATATTATTCAGCCTTAAAACTGGAGGAAATTCTGGCACATGTTACATCATGGATGAACACGGAGGACATTATGCTGTGTGAGATAAGCCAGTCACAAAAAGACAAATACTATAATATTCCCCCTAAATGAAGTACCTAGAGAAACAAAGTGAAATGGGGGCTGGTGGGAGGGAAGAATAGAGAATTGTTGTTTAATGGCTACAGAATTTCGGTTTCACAAAATGAAAAAGTTCTGGAGGTTTGTTGCACAATGATGTGAATGTACTTAACACTATGGAATTGAACACTAAAAAATGGTTAAGATGTTATGTGTATTTTACTACAATTTCTTAAAGCTTTTAAAGGCGTACACCTTATGTTACTTGACAACCCCAGTGAGCGTGGGGTTAGCACCCAATATCAAACACAGTATTTTTGCAGCAAAATAAATGCTGAGTGAGATAAATACAGACCAGAAGTAGCCTCGTGTCAGTAGAGGTTGAGTTTTGCCACCAAATAAACTTAGAAACAAATTTAGGAAAAAGAAAAAATATCTCTTGATATTCAGAGATTGTGTTGGAGTTTGGAATGGCTGATGAGGGATGGGATTTGTACTGTGATTAGGAATAGAACAGGGTTGATCATCCTATGTGGGGAGGTGACTTCCAGGGCATATTACCCTGGGGGGGACCTTGGCCACACCTGCCTCTCCCCCAGCATCTCACAAGGTTTGGCTGGGGTGCGGCGACCCTACCTCAGGTTGTCGCCTTGGTCGGCACACTCATAGTGCAGCTGGCCGGGCAGGCTGGCCACCACGGCTCTGAGCTGCACCGTCTCCAGGGCCGCCCAGATGGCTTCGTCTGAGTGCTCTTGTAGCATGTCGAGGTTCATTCGCAGAGAGCCGGGGAACAGGATGGGGTCCTGGCCGGAAGGGACAGTGGGTCAGAGCTGGGCCAGCCATGCCTCCCACCTCTCCCCCTCCCCCCACCTCTGCCCACCCCTCCCCAGGCCTCACCTGGGGGATGATGGTGATCCTGGACCGAAGTGTGTGCAGCCCCACTTGGGCGATGGGGACCCCGTCGATCCAGATCCCGCCCTCAGCCGCCTCTAGGAGCCGCAGCAGGCCCCCAGCCAGGGAGGACTTTCCTGCCCCTGTCCTGCCAACGATGCCCACCTGCCGGGGGATGGGGGAGTAAGGCCCATTCTGACCAGGCCTGGCCAGAAGGCAGGCCATAGCCCACAGGGTTCCTGGGCATGTCTTTGCTAGATGTTTCCCCTGCACCCAAGACCCATCCATCTATCCATCATCCTTTGAGCATCCATCCTTCCATCTGTCCATCTGTCCACCTGTCCATATATCCATTCATCAATCCATCCAACCTTCTGTCTGTGCATTCTTCTCTATCTTTCCCTCATCCTGATACACCTCTCCCATCTTTTCATCCACTTCCCCACCCTTCCTCCTATTCCTTCATCCTTCCCCTTCCTTCCATCCACACCCCCTCCATCATCCCTCATCTTCCCTTCCATCATTCTGTTTATGTCCCATCCTTCTATTAATCCCCCTTCCTTCTACCCATCCCTCCCTCACACTTCCTTCCATCCCCCTGCTTCCATCCATATTCCTATCCTGCTCCATCCTTCCCTCTGTCCTTCACACCATCCTTCCATCCATATTCCTATCCTGCCTTCCATCTCTCATCCTTTCTTCCACTCCATCCCATCCATCCATTCATCCTTCCATCCATGCCTCTTTCTTCTTTCCATCCAGCTCCCAATCCCAGCCATCCATCCTTCATCCTTCCATCTATCTGCCCATCTTTCTATCCATCCCCCATCCTTCCTTGACACTTGGTGGGGGTTCAACACTCTTTGTTTAATAAGTGAACGAAGCATGTGTGTCGCTCACTGTATGACAGGCACTCTTTTAGGCACCAGGAATACAGAAATTAAGGAGTCCTTGCTCCAAAGGGCTCACCACCTGGTCTTGGAAATAGTGCACCTGAGTAAACGTAAATACAGTGATGAACAAGCACTCTCTATCATCAGGCTCTGGCCCCGCAGCAATGGAGGTAAGCATAGAGCTGCTGCTGTTCCTGTTGCCTGGGATGGAGGTTGATGGGGTCATCAGAGAAGGCTTCATGGAGGAGAAGATACTTGAGTGGAAACTTGAAGGATGACTAGGAGTTTAGGGAGGGGGAAGATGCCGGGTGAACCACACCAACTGCTAGCCTGTAAGCTCCTCTAGGGCAGCACCATGTACCCACCTGGCCCAGGGGCTGCTGCTCTGCAAATGTTGGCTAAGCCCTGGCAGGGCAATGAATGAAGTGGAGAAAGGGCCTTGAATGCCAAGCTCAGGAGTTTGGGCTTTACCAGAAGGAAGCTGGGAGAGAGCGGAAGGTCTGGAGCAGGGAAATAACATGCTCAAATCAAGATCACAGGAGAATAGATTGGAGGGGGTGAAACAGTAAGCTGAGGGCCTGGAGCAGTGGACGGGAGGGCAGGGAGGAAGTGTCACCAGGTGGGGAGGGCAGAGAAGGATTCAATGAAGCAGCCTGACTAATCATCTATAAATGAGGTGATATTAGGGGTGTTGTCAGAGTGAAAATGCAAATAATAATGAATAAAAGCATTGGTGAGCACTTCTGTAGCATTTGCTATGTGCCAGGCACTGTCCCAGGCAGTTTCTATGTATTAACCCAGGTAAACTTCTCAACAACTCTATGAGGTTGACATTATTATTCCCACTTTACAGATGGGAAACTGAGACCAAGGCATGCAGTGACTTGTCCAAGGTCAGGCATGGCAAAGCAAGGAACTGAGCCCATGCAAACTGGATAAGTATGTGGAACATTCAGCACCTCACCCAGCACGTAGTAGGTGTTCAACTAATGATAGAGAAAGAAGAAAGAAGTTGGGGTGATGCCTCCTCATCTGGGACACCAAGGTGGGTGGGTTTCACCAAGATGGAAGCAGGTTTGGGGAAGATGATAAGTTCCCTTTAGGGCGTGGTGGGTCTGAAGACTGGGGGACCTGAGGTGCGGACGTGGAGCAGACAGCTGGTGCTCAGGACCTGGACTCTGGATGATGCCCAGCCTGGCCATGGCCCTGAGGCCTCTCCAGCCTCCCTGTGGCCTGGCCACCACAAGGAGGAAGTTGCAGGTGAGCCCCTCACCTTCTCTCCTGCGTGGATCTTGAAGGACACTCCCCGCACGGCCAGCGGGAGCTCGGGTCGGTATCTCAGCCCAAAGTCCCGGAACTCGATCTGCCCCCCACGAGGCCAGGGGGGCCGGGCCGCACAGGTGGCCGGCCTCCAGGGTGCCTAGGGCAGGAGGAGACATTGGGTCAGAGGAGCCTTTCTCCAGGCTTCTCACAAAAGGGCCTGCCTCTCTGACCCTCAGTTTCCTCTTCTGTAAAGTGGGCTTATTTACTGCTACTTTACAGGGTTGTTATGGGGCATGGAATGCAGCAAGGCTAAAAACAAATAATATTTGATATAGTGAAAATAAAAAAATAATGGTGTTGGCTACTCTTTATCTATTGTTGTTATTAGCCATTATTAATTTTCAAATATTCTCTCTTTCGCTAGTAGAGGTAGACACTCTCCTTTTAGGGAAAAGGGCAAGTCTGTGCAGTGGGGAGACCA
This sequence comes from Neophocaena asiaeorientalis asiaeorientalis, assembly GCF_003031525.2. Classification (NCBI taxonomy): domain Eukaryota; kingdom Metazoa; phylum Chordata; class Mammalia; order Artiodactyla; family Phocoenidae; genus Neophocaena; species Neophocaena asiaeorientalis. Next base: position 10,607,467 of record NW_020173198.1, on the reverse strand, counting down.
CTGCTGCCATTTGCTATTCCTGTGACCTTGAACAGGTCACTCCACTCCCTTGAGCCTTGGTTTCCCCATCTGTGAAATGGGGCTAATTAGAGTGGTGGACATGTATTGAGTGTTTGCGGTGTGCCAGACACTGTACGAAGTCCCTTATTGTGGGATGACCTCCTAGTACACCCGGCACCGTTATGTTGCTGCTATGTCTCTCTACTGTTCCTGCTATTGTGTTTCAGTAGTGCTAGCGTGTTACTGTTGTGCTACTGTTATGTTTCTATAATGTTGCTATCAAGCTGCTGTTATGTTACTGTCATGTTGCTGTTACTCCTGGTCCCCTGTCACTCAGAGTGCCCTGCCTTGCCATTCAGAGGAACCAGGATTTGACCTCCTCTCAGACCCTACCCTCTTAACCATTCCTGCCACCTTGGCTGTGACTGCAGTCTGCAGTGGTGGGGGCTCTAAAGCTGGTGGCAGATGTCAACATGGGTCCACCGTTCTCTGCTGTAAGTCCTAGATGGTGCCCGCTCCCCCTCCATCTCTTGTCCATCACCTCCTTGGGCGTCTGGGCGTAGTCCTTCAATCGTTCCACTGACACGATGCTGTTCTCCAGGTCTGTCCAGCTGCGAACAGCCCACTGCAGCGTCTGGGTCACCTGGTTCGAGAAGACACCTCAGGACAGCTTCAGCAAGGCCACCCCACAGGTGAGGCAGGGGCTGGGAGGCGGGACCCAGGGCAGACAAGGGGGCAGAATTTGGCTGTAGCCACGAGGATCCCTCTTTTCCTTTAGTTGAACTGGAGTATATGGACCAGAAAGGAGCCCTTGGACATCAGCTTATCCAACCCTTCTTGAAACAGGTAGGGAGACAGGACCAGAGAAGGTGTGTGGCCCTCTCAAGGACACCCAGCAGGATCCAGCCCAATGACTTCCATTCAGAGAGGTTTCCCTCCACTTAACACCGACTTCCCACTTGGAACCACGCCAAGCTCCTCCCCAGGGCCTGCTCACCCTGCCCCCACCCCTTCCCAACCTCATTTCCCTCCAGTTTTGTCCTCACACTCTCTCCAGCCACACCGCTTTCTCGTTGTTCCTCTAACACACCAGTCACGCCCCTCCCGCCATCCCAGGGCCTTTCCTCCTGCTGTTCCCTCCACCAGGACTGCTCCTCCCCTATTCCCCCACTTCCTTTAGGCCACAGATCTCAAGCCCCCTTCTCAGAGAGGTCTTCTGGGCCATGCAAAAGAAAAGCACCTTCCCCCCAATCATGTTCCATCCTGTTAACTTGCTTTATCCTTAAGCTTAGTTGCATCAACTGTAAAATGAGGACAGTAATAGTACCCCTGGTGGGGTTGTGGGCAGGATTAATGAGCTAATATTTATAAAGCTCTTAGAACAATGTCTCATTCATAATGAATGCTACTTACATATATGTGTATATATATATATATATTTTTTTCCTTTACAGATGTCATAACCTGACATTAAATATTGTTATTAATAGTTAACAAAATGTTAACAATGCACTGGAAATGGACTCTGTCTACTTTATCTCCATGAGTCTTTATAGTGTCTGAAGTGAAGGGATTACTGCCCCTTTTTCAGAGGAGCACAGCAAGGCTCCGAGGTCCAGCCCAGGCTCTTGCAGAGCCGTGTCTTCCTCACTGGTTGGTAGTTTGGACTCAGGTCCTTGAAGGTCCCACTGGCAGAGGTCTGTGTCCATTCTGCCCGCACCCCAGAGCCCAGGTTGGGGTGTCGGAAGTACCTGCAGGGCGGCTGAGACAGAGAAGCCCACGAGGCCGGGGCTGAGGTGGGCCTTGCTCAAGACTGCGCACAGGGCGGCCGCAAACACCAGCCCATTCCCCACGAGCTCCAGGTTGGAAGCGAGCCACCTGCAAGGGGACAGGTAAGAGTGGGGTCAGTGGGGCCTCTCTGCGCTACCTGCCTCCCTGGGCACAAGGCCTGGACAGCGTGCCGGCTCGAGTGCCCATGGGGTCCCGGCAACGGTCTCCTCCACACCCAGGCCCCACAGTAGGTGCTCAAGTAAGCTCTGCTGTGCTGCCACTTTTCTGTCCCCAGGCTATGCCAAGCCATGTCCCCTGTGTTCCCTCTGCCTGAATCCGACCTCCATCTTCACATGGCCAACATCTTACCCTCACACAGCCAGCTCAAGCCTCACCTCCTCAGAGAGCCCTCAGGACGACTCCTCCCTTTTATCACTCTGTATAAGTAAACTCGTTAATCAGTCCTTGACTGTCGGCCTCCATCAGCAGGCTCATGAGGGCAGCAACTTTGTCTTTTTTTAAAATTAATTAATTAATTAATATTTCATTTTTGGCTGCATTGGGTCTTCGTTGCTGTGCGTGGGCTTCCTCTAGTTGCAGCGTGTGGGGGCCACTCTTCGTTGAGATGCGCGGGCTTATTGCGGTGGCTTCTCTTGTCGCGGAGCACGGGCTCTAGGCGCGCGGGCTTCAGTAGTTGTGGCATGTGGGCTTCAGTAATTGTGGCTCGCGGACTCTAGAGCGCAGGCTCAGTAGTTGTGGCATGTGGGCTTCAGTAATTGTGGCTCGCGGACTCTAGAGCGCAGGCTCAGTAGTTGTGGCATGTGGGCTTCAGTAATTGTGGCTCGCGGACTCTAGAGCGCAGGCTCAGTAGTTGTGGCGCATGGGCTTAGTTGGTCCGCATCATGTGGGATCTTCCCGGACCAGGGCTCGAACCTGTGTCACCTGCACTGGCATGTGGATTCTTAACTACTGCACCACCAGGGAAGTCCATCAACTTTGTCTTGTTCATGGCTCTGTCCCCAGGACCCAGCACAGGACTGAGCACGTAGTAGGTTCTCAACAAATACATATTGAATGGATGAGGAAATTGAATAGGTTCTCAACAAATACATATTGAATGGATGAGGAAATTGAATTCCTACTTCTTTTTCCTTTTATTGAATTCCTACTTGACCATTCATTCATGCATTCATTCAGCGGATATGTATCCAGCACCTACTGTGTGTGCCATGCATGCTGGAGATGCTGGGGACACAGCCGCAAACCAAACAGATCAAAATCCCTGTCTTCAGGGAACTCTGGGCTTCACTGCATATAACACCTAGTCCTCTTAACAACCCCACGATGGGAGGACTGTTGTCCCCATTGGACAGATGAGGACACCAGAAGGGTTAGGTACTTGCCCAAGTCCACAAACATAACAAACACCGGGATTTGAAGCCGCATCTGCCTGACTGAGGGTCTGCCACTTCCTAGATGGCTGACCCTGGGGGAGTCCCTTCACTTCTCCGAACCCCAGTTTACCCATCTGTGGGGTGAAGTAACGTCTGGCTCATTATAGTTGTGAGGATTAAATGAGATACACCCATCGTACGTGGCGCAGAAATCATCGACCCTTCCACAAAGTAGGTGCTCCGTAAATGTTTGTAAGGTCCCTCCTCCCTAGGCTAGGACCCCAGGAAGGGGCAGGGCAGGTCACCCAGAAGGCATATGGCATTGAGACACTGCCCACAGCTGCAGGGCCACATAGCCCCAGCTGGCTGGAGATCTGGGCAGAAAGAAGGAAGGAACTGACATTTATTGAATTCACACCCACTGTGTGCTTGACCCTCTCCACACTCTGGCACCAGACTGACTGGATTCAAATCCTCACTCCACCATGTATTTGCGGTGTGGCCCTGGGCAAGTTCCTAAATCTCTCTGTGCCTAAGATTCATCGTCTGTAAAAGGGTCTCTGCCCTGTGGAGTTGTTAATAGGATTAAGTAAATCAATCCACAGAGGATGCTGAGGACTGTGCTGGGCATGTGGTAGGCACATTACAAGGATTAGCTATGAGTGTATTTGTTTAATCTCGTAGCCACTCCATGAGTGCAAACTCACTTTGACAAATGAGGCTCAGAGAGGTTATGTGACTTGCCCAAGATCATCCAGCTAGTAAGTTGCAGAGCTGGGATTTGCACCTGTGTCTGTCTGTGCTCAAAGCTTGTGTTCTTATTCTTGCTTGGTACCGAAAGGAGGCCAAGGATGCTTATGTAGCTCCTTTGTCACCAAGGCAACAGAGGCTGGTCTAGTGGCCTGGCAACAGAGGCTTCTTCCGTTTTGCTGACACCTGTACTTCCTGCCCACCTGCTGTTGGGGATCCCTCAGGCCAAGGTCCATCTGCTCACACTGTGAGCCATGTGCACCCGTGGGATCTAGGCTCTGCTTTACCCTCGACTCGCTGTGTGACCTTGAGCAGGCCACTTGACCTCTCTGACCACACAGTATGACCTTAGGTCTCATCCTCTGGGGACACAGAAGGATTGTAGGTTCTTCTCTGCCCCCTTCCTACCTGTCAGCCACCAGCCGCGGGAAACTGACTCTCTGGCTTTCATCCATGTGTGCGTCGTTCTGAGCCACAAAGCAGCCCTGGACCCGGAAGGCCCTGACCACTGCTCCGCCCTGGAATGTCTCGGCCACATGGGAACACACGGATGAGTACCTGGCTGATTCCAGGCGTCTGAGCTGGCATGAGCTGGCCACATACAGGCTCTGAAGTGGGACAGTGGGGAGCAGAGAGGTCACAAACACAGAGAGACAGTTTGAGAAGCATAGGGAGCTCTGTTACCAGCTTGCTGTGTGGCCTTGGGTCAGTGGCTTCTCTTCTCTGGGCTCCAGTTTCCTTGTAGAATCAGAGTTCCATGGGTCTTTTTAAAAATCACCTGAGACTCTTCAAAAACTCCCAATGCCTCACCCCCGAGCTATTGAATCAGAATCTCTGGTGGCATCACCTTGGCCTTGGAATTTTTAAAAAGCCTTCGGGTGATTCTCATGTATGGCCAGGATGGAGAAACCCCTAGTCTATAGTAAATATCTCATTCTCAGCTCTAAGGCCAGCTGCTTCACTTAGGGCCAGTCATTGTGGAAACAAAGCCACAAAGGGCAAGGAAGGCAGCTTGACAAGTCAAATTCATTCCCTTAACTCGAAGGTTACATGCCAGGTGCTGGGAACACAGTGATGCACAAACGATATATATTGTTACTTGGTTTGAGGTTGGAAGTTGTGTGCGGCTGGCAGGCAGGAAGGAATCTACGTTTGCTGATCACCCAGGCTGCATGCCAGGCTCTCTCCAAATACAGTTGACCCTCGAACAACATGGGTTTGAACTGCACAGGTCCACTTATTTGTGGATACTTTTCAATAGTAAATACTACAGTACTACGTTCTGCACTTGGTTGAATCTGTGGCTGTGGAGGAACTGTGTATACAGAGGGCCAACTATAACTTCTAAGCAGATTTTTAATTGCAAGGAGGGTCAGTGCCCCTAATCCTCACGTCGTTCAAGGGTCAACTGCAGTATTCAGTCATTGTGAGGTAGGCATCAGTGTCGTTCACAGTTTATAGGTAAGAACACCAGAGGCTCAGAGGGATTAAGCAGCTGGTCTAAGCCTCTATAGCAAGCAAGTGGCAGGACCTGGATTCAAACACATCTCTGTCCGACTCCAAAGCTCTAGAGAAGCAGTTCCTCCCCCAGGTCAAGAGGCTATAGAAAAGACTTGGGATAGTTGTGGAGGGCAGCGATGGCCATGGTTTTTGTCTGGCTACCATGTTTTGTTTTGTTTTTTCTACTTCTGATTTTTGTCTGGCTACCATGGTTTCTTCTACTTCTGATTTCCTTGGTGGGGATGGGGGGGTTGGCGGTTAATCATGAGACCAGATCATGGAGGTAGTCACATGACACAGCCCTGCTAGGCAGAGTAAACTATTCCTTTGGTCACAGTGATGAGCTCAGGGATGACACATGCCTCATGAAAGGCCAATCAGAATCTTCCCTGGGATGGATGTGTGAATGCTGAGCTGGAGAAAAGTTGCTTTGAGTTGGGGGTTGCTGAGGTGGGAGGCTGTGAGTATAGAGTTGCAAAGGGGCCATCAGACCTGCCATCAGACCTGCCCCCTGGAAAAGGAGTGTGTGCAAAATTAGGCCAAGCAGAGCTGAGCCAGTGATTCTTAAATATTAGCATGGATCAGAATTACCTGGAAGGTTCATTAAAACCCAGATTTCTGGGCCACAGCTCCATAGTATCTGAGTCAGTAGGTCTTGAATGGTGCCTGAGAATGTGCATTTCTAACTAGTTCCCAGGTGAAACTGATGCTGCTGGTCTGATACCACACTTCAAAAACCACTGAGGGAAGATATGGAAAGAGTGACAGCGTCCTAGTGAGAGCTGACCCCCTGCACCCTGGGAGCATAAGCCATTAAATTCTGTTCTTGTGTTTAAGCTAATTTAAGTTGGTCTCTGGTTCTGGCAACTGAAAGAGTCGAGCCTAATACAATGGTCTTTTAGTGCTTGCAATGCCTTCTTGGTTTCCAGATCACCGAGGAAGAGATAGCTGATTTCAGCAACAGCAGCAGGATAAACTGTTAGACGTTAAGAACTTTGATGTGAACATTTGGAAGACAGAGATGAGAGTAAGTGTTAGAAACAGACTGTGGTGTCTCTGTCTCTGAGAATTCTTCTAGGGCCAGCTCCTAGATGTCCAGCTGGGCAGAACCTCTTACACTGAGTCCTGCCCAGAGACAGGGGACTGGTGGAGGTGACCTCGGCTGGCCCCAGGAGCCTCTCCAACCTCCCCTTACCTGAAACCCGGCATAGAGGAGCAGCAGCGGCAGGATGGCCACGACAGCCAGCGGGGTGGTCACTGTCACCACCAGGCCAACCTCCAGGAGTCCGAAGGCATACATCAGTAGAGACCGGAATTTGTCTGGGATGTCCACGTCTACTATGTCTGTCTCTTTGGAGAAGCGGTTCAGCAGGTTCCCAATGGGCGTCCGCTCAAAGAAGCCAATAGGAGACTGTGCTACGTCCCACAGGAGCCCCCGGAAGAGCAGGCTGGATGCCCGGATCCCTCCTAGGAGCACTGTGGCCATGGAGGCAAAGAGCCCGATTGCTGGGGAGAGAGAAGGGGTCAAGGCATAAGGGCTGGAGACCCCCATCACCCTGTGGTGGCTATGTTATGAACTGGCCACCCTGATTTATCCTTTGATGGGCCCACCATGCAGTGGGTTAAATAGTGTCTCCCCCCAAATTCATGTCCACCAGGAACCTCAGAACATGACCTTATTTGGAAAGAGGGCCTTTGGGGCTTCCCTGATGGCACAGTGGTTGAGAGTCCGCCTGCCGATGCAGGGGACACGGGTTCGTGCCCCGGTCTGGGAAGATCCCACATGCCGCGGAGCGGCTGGGCCTGTGAGCCATGGCCGCTGAGCCTGCGCGTCCGGAGCCTGTGCTCCGCAACGGGAGAGGCCACGCGTACCGCAAAAAAAAAAAAAGAGAGAGCATTTGAAGATGTTATTAGTGAGAGCTTGAGGTGAAATCCTGGATTTAGGGTGGCTTCTAAATCCGATGACTAGTGTCCTTATAAGAAGAGGAGAGGACACATAGAGACACAGAGAAGAAGATGATGTGAAGACGAGACAGAGACTGGAGTGATACACCACAAGCCCAGGAATGCCAAGGATGGCTGGCAACCAGCAGAAGCTAGGAGAAAGGCATGGGACAGTTTCTCCTTCAGAGCCTCCAAGAGGGACCAATTTCTGCTGACACCTTGATTTTGGACTTCTGGCTTCAGAACTGTGAGAGAATAAAAATTTCTGTTGTTCTAAGCTACCAAGTTTGTGGTAATCCGTTTTATGGCAGCCCTAGGAAACTAATACACCCCCTTCCTCCCAATGCCAATCTGTGTGCTTGGAACGGAGCTAACTTCACTCTCTGTTTCTGGGGTGGGGAAAATTTCATCCCTAGCCAATCCGAACCTCTGCAGTTGGCTCAGGGGTGAACACATGACCCAAGTCAGGCCAATGAGACCTGGGACTCTGCTGGGACTTCTGGGAAGAGGTACTCACTTTGTGGGATACTATGTTAGCACCAGGGGAAGTAGCCTGCCTGGACAGGAAGCTATCATAGAGGAAGAAAATGAAGCTAATCTTCCAGCATTTGCTGGACCCGTGGATCCAGCTATACCTCAAGCTAGTTACCTATGGATTCCAGTCCCACAAGCCAATAAATTCTCTTGTTGTTTAAGCTAGTTTGAGACATATAGTTTTAAATAGTTAGTATATTATACCTGTATAGTTTGTAGCTATATTAACCTCAAATAGAGCAGACTTTAGAGTAAGGAAAGTTATCAGGGATAAAGAGGGGCATTACATAATGATAAAGGGGTCAGTTACTCAAGAAGACTTAACAATCCTTAATGTGTATTGCCTAACAACAGGGCATCAAAATATGTGAGGCAAAAACTGATAGAACTGCAAGGAGAAATAAATGAATCCATTATCATAGCTGGAGATTTCAACACCCCTCTATCAGAAAAGGCAGAAAACCCAGCAGGGAGAAAATCAGTAAGGACAGAGATGAACTCAACAACACCATCAATCAACTGGATATAATGGACATAAACAGACCACTTCATCTAACAGGAGCAGAACACAAATTCCTAAGCTCACATGAAACATTCACTAAGATAGACCACAATTCTGGACTATAGAATACACCTTAACAAATTTAAAAGAAGAGAAATTATACAATGTCTGTTCTCAGACCACAGTGGAATTATACTAGAAATAACAAATACCTGGAAAATCCCCAATACTTGAATATTAACACATTTCTAAGTAACATGTGGGTCAAAGAAGAAACCTCATGAGCAATTTTAAAATATTTTGAACTAAATGAAAATAAAAACACAACTTACCAAATTTGGGGCATGTAATAAAAGCAGTACTTAGAGGTAAATGTTTAGCACTGAATAAATATATATTAGAAAAAAGAAAGCTCTAAAATCCATCGTCTAAGCTTCTACTTTAGGAAACTAGAAAAAGAAGAGAAAATTGAATCCAAAGTGAGCAGAAGAAAAGAAACAATAAAAATTACAGTAGAAATCAGTGAAATTGAAAACAGGAAATCAATGAAACCAAAGCCTAGTTCTTGGAAAAGATCAGAAAATTGATAAGCTTCTAGCCGGGCTAAGAAGAGAGAAGACACAAATTACTAACATCTGAAAAAATTTTAAAAGGGACATCACTACAGATCCCATGGATATTAAAAGTATAAAAAAGGAATACCACGAACAACTCTCTGCCCATAAATTTGATAACCTAGGAGAAATGGACCAGTTCCTTGATAGACGCAATCTACTAAAACTTATGCAAGAAGAAACAGACAATCTGAATAGCCTATAACTATTAAAGAAATTGAATTGACAATTAATAACTTTCCAAAACAGGAACTGCCAGTCCCAGATGAGTTCACTAACAAATATTTAAGGAGAAATGATACCAATTCCCTACACTCTCTTTCAGAGGGTTGAAGCTGAGGGAATACTTTCTAACTTATTCTATGAGGGCAACATTTCCTAATACCAAAATCAGACAGACAGTACAAGAAAACTGTATAGACCAATATCTCTCAAGAACGTACATGTAAAAATCTTCAACAAAATATTAGCAAATTAAATCCAACAATGTATGAAAAGAATCATACATCATGACCAAGTGGAATTTACCCCAGATATGCAAGGCTGCTTCAACATTTGAAAAATTGGGACTTCCCTGGTGGTCCAGTTGTTAAGACTCCGCGCTCCCAATGCAAGGGGCCTGGGTTTGATCCCTGGTCAGGGAACTAGATCCTGCATGCCACAACTAAAGATCCCACCTGCGACAATGAAGATCTTGCACGTGGCAATGAAGATCCTGCGTGTGACAACTAAGACCCAGTGCAGCCAAATAAATAAATAAATATTTTAAAAATCTGAAAAATCAATTAATGTAATCTATCACATCAATAGGCTAAAAAAGAAAAATCACCTGACCATATCAATAGATGCAGACAAAGATTAGACAAAATCCAGTACCTATTCATGATAAAACAAATAAAAACAACCCCCCCAAAACAAAACCCAAAACCTCTCTCAGTAAAATAGGAATAGAGAACTTCCTCAACTTGATAAAGAATATCTATTAAAAACCTAATGGTGAGAAGCTAACCTAATGGTGAGAAGCTTGGTGCTTTCCCAGTAAGATCTGGAACAAGGCAAGAATGTCCCTTCTTACCACTCTTCTTCAACGCCCTGCTAGAAGTCCTAGTTAATGCAGTAAGATAAGGAAATAAAAGGTATGCAGATTTCCAAGGAAGAAATAAAGCTGTATTTGTTTGCAGATCACATGATCATCTATGTAGAAAATCTAAAAGAACTGACCAAAGACTCCTGAAACTAATAAGCAATTATAGCAACATTCCAGGATGCAAGGTTAGTATGAAAAATTCAATCACTTTCCTATATGCCAGCAAAAAAAGGAAAGCCCACAACTAGAAATACAAACAGTACGAAAGGAAAAATCTCATTGGTAAAAGCAAATATACAGTAAAAGTGCTAAACCAACCACATATAACGCTAATAGGAAGATTAAAAGATGAAAGTCATAAAATCATCTATATCCACAATAAGTAGTTAAGGGATATACAAAACAAAAAGATGTAAAATATGATGTCAAAAACAGTAAATGTGGCAGGGAGAGAAAAAAAAAGCAAGGTTGTTAAATGCTTTTGAACTTAAGAGATCAACAACTTAAAAAACCCACACATATATGGATTGCTATATTTAAACCACATGCTAACCACAAACCAAAAATCTATAATAGACACACACAAAAAAAGAGAGAAAGAAATTCAAAAATAACACCAAAGATAGTCATCAAATCACATGGGAAGAGAACAAAAGAAGAAGAAAGGAACAGAAAAGAACTATAAAAATAACCCCAAAATAATGAACAAAATGGCAGTAAGTACATTAAATGTAAATGGACTAAGTGCTCTGATCAAAAGACATAGAGTGGCTGAGTGGATATAAAAAAAGACCCACATGTATGCTGCCTACAAGAGACTCATTTTAGACCTAAAGACACACAGAGATTGAAAGTGAGGGGATGGAAAAAGCTATTCCATGCAAGTGGAAATGATTATAATAGATGACTATGAACAATTATATGCCAATAAAATGGACAACCTAGAAGAAATGGACAAATTCCTGGAAATGTACAACCTCCCAAGACTGAACAGGAAGAAATAGAAAATATGAACAGACCAAATACCAGGAATGAAATTGAATAAGTAAAAAAAAAAAAAAAAAAGTCCAGGACCAGATGTTCCAGACTCTTTAGAGACAAGTTAACACATATCCTTATCAAACTATTCAAAATTGCAGAGGAACGAACACTTCCAAAATCATCATTCTACAAGGCCAGCATCATCCAGATACCAAAATCAGACAAAGATAGGACAAAAAAAGAAAATTACAGGCCAACATCACTGGTGAACATAAATGCAAAAATTCTCAACAAAATATTTGCAAACCAAATTCAACAATACATTAAAAGGACCATACACCCTGATCAAGTGGGATTTATCCCAGGGATGCAAAGATGGTTTAATATCCACAAAGCAAGCAATGTGATACACCACATTAACAAACTGAAGAATAAAAATCACACGATCATCTCAATAGGTATGGAAAAACCATTTGACAAACTACAACATCCATTTATGATAAAAATTCTCAACAAAGTAGAGGGAATACACCTCAACATAACAAAGGCCATACACAACAAGCCCACAGCTAACATCATACACAGTGTTGAAAAGCTCAAAGCATTTACTCTAGGGTCAGTAACAAGACAAGGATGCCCATTATCACCATTTTTATTCAACGTAATATTGGAAGTCTTAACCACAGCAATTAGACAAGAAAAAGAAATAAAAGGAGTCCAAATTGGAAAGGAAGAAGTAACACTCACCATTTAGAGATGACATGATACTATACATAGAAAATCCTAAAGATGCCACCAAAAAACTACTAGAACCCAACAATGAATTCAGTAAAGTTGCAGAATACAAATTTAATATACAGAAATATGTTGCATTTCTATACACTAACAGTGAACTATTAGAAAGGAACTTAACAATCCCATTTACAGTTGCATCAAAAGGAATAAAATATCTCAGAATAAATCTAGCTAAGGAGGTAAAAGACCTTTACTTGGAAAACTGTAAGACACTGTTGAAAGAAATTGAAGATGACACAGATGGAAAGATATACCATACTCATGGATTGGAAGAATTAATATTGTTAAAATCCTCATACTACCCAAGGTAATCAACAGGTTCAATGCAATCCCTATCAAAATATCAATGGCATTTTTCACAGAATTAGAAAAAAAAAATTCTAAAATTTGTATGGAAACACAGAAGATCCTGAATGGCCAAAACAATTTTGAGAAAGAAGAATAAAGCTGGAGGTATCACACTCCCTGATTTTGAACTATATTACAAAGCTACAGTCATCAAAACCATATGGTACTGGCACAAAAACAGACACACAGATCAATGGAACAGAATAGATAGCCCAGAAATAAACCCACATTATATGGGCAATTAATCTACAAAAAAATATGCAAGAATATACAATGGGGAAAAGACAGCCTCTTCAATATTACTCAGCCATAAAAAGGAAGGAAACTGGGTCATTTGTAGAGACATGGATGGACCTAGAGACTGTCATACAGAGTGAAGTAAGTCAGAAAGAGAAAAACAAATATCGTATATTAACACATATATGTGGAATCTAGAAAAATGGTACAGATGAACTGGTGTTTGCAAGGCAGAAATAGAGACACAGATGTAAAGAACAAACGTATGGACACCAAGAGGGGAAAGCAGAGGATGGGGGTGGGGGTGGGATGAATTGGGAGATTGGGATTGACATATATACACTAATATGTATAAAATAGATAACTAATAAGAACTTGCTGTATAGCACAGGGAACTCTACTTCACTGTACAGGAGAAACTAACACAACATTGTAAAACAACTATACCCCAATTAAAAAAAAAAAGACATAAGGTTGGATTGGATTAAAAAAAAAAAAAGACAGCCTCTTCAATAAATGGTACTGGGAAACATGGACACTACATGCAAAAGAATCAAACTGGTACATGAAAAAGAATCAAACTGGACTGCTCTCTCATACCATATACAAAAATAAATTCAAAATGGATTAAAGGCTTAAACATAAGACCTGAAACCATAAAACTTTTAGAAGAAAACAGGCAGTATGCTCTTTGACATTGGCCTTAGTAATATTTTTTTGAATATGTTCCCTCAGGCAAGAAAACAAAAGCAAAAATAAATAAATGGGACTACATTAAACTAAAAGGCTTTTGCACAGTGACGTAAACTATCAAGAAAATGAAAAAATCAGCCGACTGAATGGGAGAAGTTATTTGCAAATGATATATCTGATAAGGGATTAATATCCAAAATATACAAATAACTCATACAACTCAACATCAGAAAATCAAACAACCCAATTAAAAAATGGGCAGAGGATCTGAATGGACATTTTTTTCAAAGATGACATACAGATGGTCAACAGGTACATGAAAAGATACTCAACATCACTAGTCATCAGGGAAATGTAAATCAAACCACAATGAGATATCATCTCACACCTGTCAGAATGGCTATTATCAAAAAGACAACAAATAACAAGTGTTGGTGAGGATGTGGAGAAAAGAGAACCTTCATGCACTGTTGGTGGGAATGTAAACTAGGGCAGCCACTATGGAAAGCTGTATGGGGATTCCTCAAAAAATTAAAAATAGAACTACCATGCAATCCAGCAATTCCACTTCTGGATATTTATCCAAAGAAAATGCAAACACTAATTTGAAAAGATACATGCACCCGTATGTTCATTGCAGCAGTATTTACAATAGCCAAGATATGGAAGAAACATAAGTACCCACTGACAGATGAGTGGATATAGAAGAGGTGGTATATATACAATGGAATATTCCTCAGCCATAAAAAAGAAATGAAATATTGCCATTTGTGACAACATGGGTGGACCTAGAAGGTATTATGCTAAGTGAAATAAGTCAGAGAAACACAAATAACTGTATAATTTCACTTATATGTAGAATCTAAAAAACAAATGAACAAGCATAACTAAACAGAAACAGAGTCATAGATACAGAGAAAAAACATGTGGTTGCCAGAAGGAAGGAGCAAAATAGGTGAGGGAGACTAAAAGGTACAAATTTCCATTTGCAAAATAAATGGGTCAGATGTATGAAATATATAGTGTGGGGGAATACAGTGAATAATTACATAATATCTTTTCATGGTGACGGATCGTAACTAGACTTAGGTGGTCATCATCTTGAAATGTAGAGAAATATCGAATTGCTATGTGTGTAACAGGAACTAACATTGTGTTGTATGTCAATTATACTTCAAAACCAAACAAACTCATAGATCAGATTTGTGATTACCAGAGGCAGGGGAGTGCGGGGAGGGGGAACTGGATGAAGGCCGTCAAAAGGTACAAACTTGCAGTTATAAGATAACTAAGCACTAGGAGTGTAATGTATAACATGATAAATATGATAAACACTGCTGTGTGTTATGTATGAAAGTTAAGAGAGTAAATCCTAAAAGTTCTCATCACAAGGAAATGTTTTTTCTATTTCTGTAATTTCGTATTTATATGAGATGACGGATGTTCACTAAACTCACTGTGGTCATCATTTCGTGATGTATGTAAGCCAAATCATTATGCTCTACATCTTAAACTCACACAGTACTGTAAGTCAACTATATCAACAAAACTGGGACAAAATATTATGGTATACAACTCAGGAAAAAAGACTCTGTGGTATTGGTGAAAGAATAGACAACTAGATCAGTGGAACGGAGATGAATAGGTGGAGTACAGAGAATTTTAGGGCAGTGAAACTATTCTGTATGATACTGTAACAGTGGATATATGTCATTATACATTTGTCCATCCCATGGAATGTACAACACCAAGAGTGAACCCTGATGAAAACTGCAGACTTTGGCTAACTAGGATGTGTGGATATAGGTTCATTTGTAACAAATGTACCACTCTGGTGGGGGGATGTTGGTAATGACGGAGGTTATAGATGAGTAGGGAAATCTCTGTACCTTCTGCTCAATTTTGCTGTGAATGTAAAACTGCTCTAAAAAAATAAATCTATTTTTTAAAAAGGAAGAGAAGATGGGAGGAGATGATGGTGGGGATGTGATGCAGGGCTCTACCTCCTCTGGGGGATGGGGGTGGGGCAGTGGCAGAAGCGTGGGATTGGGGTGGGGTGCTGGAAGTCACCAGCAGTCAGACTTGGGGCTGTCCTCAGCTTGGGAGAGGGGCAGAGTCCAGTGGACCTGCTGCCCCACCTAAGTGCTCAGCTGCCCCAGCATCTGGAGGCCAAGATTCTGCCTTTGCTGATGAGGCTGGAAGAGACTCTGAGGCTTCTGTAAAAGTAGGGATGTGCCCTGTCCCCCACTTCCCCAGCCCCATCTTAAGGATGCAGGTCTGTGTTTGGACCCAGGACATTTGCACAGATGTTCAGGAAGGACAGGGTGAGCCAGGGAGGTGTGGGCGAAGGAGCCCTGAGAAACCCTCGGGTGGAGCTGGAGGATGGAGAGTGAGGAAGGCTGGCAAGGGTACCTTGGAGGCAGCCCAGGAGCCCAAAGACCCAGCCCCGCAGGGCTGCGTGAGTCTGCCGTCCGTCCACGGTGGGGTCATCTGCCCACAGGCTCAGCCAGTAGCCACGGCAGAAGGAGGCCACTTGCTGGCATAGGAAGAGGAAAAGTGCATGGAGGCAGAGCGGGGTGCCCACAGCTCGTAGGTAGGTCAGGTACATGGTAGCCTTCACCTGTAGCACACGTAGGAGAGATGGGGGCAGAGAGACACCCCAGGGGGAGAGAAGAGAGGCCAGGTGGGGCCCCCAAAACTTGCCAGTGGGGCAGATGGAACCACCACGCAGTACCTCCCACCTGGAGCATCCTCTCCCCTCCAGGCCCGCCCAGCCTCAGGACCCCCTTCCTCTATGGCTCCCAGATGGCAGTGGGAGCCTTAAAGGGGACAGGCTGTGGCACTTTCTGAGTTTGGAGTGATTTATTGAACACCTACTATGGGACAAGCATGTGTCTCCATCCTCATCATAATTCCCACCTGACAGATAGGGAAACTGAGGCACAGAGAGGTTAAGCCACTTGTTTAAAGTCTGGTTCCTACAAATCTGAAATTCTCCATGCAGCTGCAGCCAGAGTGAACTTTTGAAAACATCCACTTGCTGTTGAAAACATCTTGCTGTTGCTAACCTGCCCTGGACTTTCTCTTGCTCTGAGGAGAAATTCTAAACCTCTTGTACACTCTTTCACCTTACCGTCTACGCACTATCCGCTGGTTTCATGGGATCCCTTTCTTTTCTCTGGCACCCTAAGCTCCTTCTCACCTCAGAGTCTCTGCCCCTGCTGTTCCCTCTGCCTGGAATGCTCCTCCCCCTGCTCTTTCCATGGCTACTTCTTTCGCATCCTTCAGGGCTGTCAAATGTCACTCCTCAGAGCATCCTATCCAAGCAGGTCCCTGATCCTTGGTCGGTCCCTGTCTCATCACTTTCTTTATTTTGTTTATAGCATTTATCACTACCTGATATCACCTTGCTTATTAGCATAATTGTTTTCTCACTCTCTCCCCTGCCCCCCACCACTAGCCTGCAAGCTCCACCAAGGCAGAAACTTGGTCTGGCACACAGTGGGGGTTCTGTAAATGTCTTCTGGATGGATGAGTAGGTGGATGGTTGAGTGGGTGAATGGGTGAGTAAATGGGTAGGTGGGTGGGTGGATGAATAAATGAGTGGGTCTGTAGGAGGGTGGGGGGATAAATGAGCGGATGGATGGATGGATGGCAGGGTGGCAGATGGGTGGATGGTTGTGTGAGATGGATAGAAGAGTGAGTAGATGGGTAGGTGGATGGATGGGTGAGTGGGATGGATGGGTGAATAGGTGCAAAGGTAAATGGATGGATGGATGAATGAGTAGGTAGGTGGGTGAATGGGTGGGGGATGGGTGGACAAAGCAGCATAGGAGAGAAGTAGTACAAGTTTCAGATTCAGACTGTCCTAGGTTTGAGTCCCAAGTTGGTCACTTGCTAGCTGTGAGAACACAAACAAATGTCTAAACTCTTTAAGAACCCAGTTTCTTCATCTCTAAAATGGAGCTATCACCATCTGATTTTAGGGTGGTTGTGGGCATTAAGAAGTATGAAGTATCTAGAATCTTACGTGGCACATAGTAGGTGTTCAATAAAGGTGAGTCGTCCCCCCAGCCCCGCCCCCCCCAAGTGCTGTATCTCTTGGGAGGTCCTGAGTCCCCGGGGCCAGCAGTGGCAGTGGATGTGGAGCGGGGGAGGGAGCAGCGGGTGGTTACCCTGCCATATTGCATGCTGTCCTCTCCTTTTGGCTGTCCTGCCCCCTCAGGATCATCTAGGGGAACCCCTGTCTGGGCCTCTGAAGTGGCGCTGTCCTTCTCAGGGACTAACTTCATGGACCTGTCATTTAGAGGAAATGAGGACAAATCAGTGTCTCTCTTCGTGGGGTGTATATGCCCAACCCTCATGGCCACTGGAAGCCACTGAGCCACTCTTTCATTCAACTAACGTACTGAGCACCAACTAGGTGCCATGCCCCAGTCCTCCTTCTGTGGTGCCCAGCTAGATGCCACCTATCACCCCAGAGTCAGGCAAGCCCGTTCTTCCGACGCCATCTCACTGAATGAACTTATTTGCCAACTTTGGAACTTGGTCTTCATTTTGTTCTAAGCTTTGCTGCAATCATTTTGCACCTGCTCTTTATTCTCAGATTTGTCAGTCCAGGTTTGCAGGAAGTCAGCTTTGCACAATTCAGATGCTGAAGATTTCTTGAATGTTCCTTTTATCTGTGGCTGAGTAGGCTGACAGCCTTAAATGTGAATTACCATCTGCTAACTGTGAAACCATGGGCAGCTGACAATCTCTCTGTGCCTCAGTTTCCTCAGGTGTAAAATGGGGATAATCTATGTCTCTCTGGCTGCCTATCTGTCAATCAATCTATTTATTCACCTATCCATCTTTGTGATATTGTGATTTATGTTAAGAAATATATACTTGGTCTTTGACCCCATCCCTGACACAGAGTTCCTAAAACCCTTGTAAATTCCTAAGTGATAAGAGCCCTAGAAGCATCTTTTGTTCTACTGAGGTGACTCTGGGTGGGCTCCTGGATGGCTCCTGGTTGGGGGCTGGTCATCAGAACGACTAAGCCATGACTAGAAGCTTGGAATTTTCAGCCCCACCCACATTCTCCAGAGAGGGAAGAGGGGCTGCAAATGGAGTTAATAATGGATCATGCCCACACGAGGAAGCCTCCATAAAACCCCAACAGTATGGGATTCCGGGTGCTTGCAGGTTAGCGGACACATCCACATACCCAGAGGTTGATACACCAAGCTCCACGGGGACAGAAGCTCCTGCATGTGGGACCCTCCCAGACCTCGTCCTGTGAATCTCCTCAGCTGGCTCTTCTGTCTCCTTTGTCACATCCTTTAATAAACTGCCAAATGTACGTGTTTCCCTGAGTTCTGTGAGCTGTTCTAGCAAATCACTTGAACTCGAGGAGGGGGTGATGCAAACCCCCATTTTGTCCCCAAGTAGGACAGAAGTTGTGGGAAGCCTGGAGACCTACTACTTGCAATTGGCATCTGAAGTGGGGGGAGCAGACTTGAGGGACTGAGCCCTTAACCTGTGGGATCTGACATCTCCAGATAGACAGCGTCAGAACTGAGTTGTGGAGAATTGCTTGGTGTGAAGGTTTGCGGGGGGGCAGGGGGCACCCATCTGGTGTCAGAGTGAATGTTGTAGTTGTGTGAGAGTAATGGAGAGAAAGAGGGAAGACTAGCAGGTTTTTCCAAAACAATATTTATCTACCTACATCCATCTGTCTATGAACTCTACCTATCATCTATCTGTCTATTCATCCATTCATCATCTATCTGTTTGTCTGTCACCCTATTTGTCTACCTACCTACTTACCTCTCTACCTATTATCTACCTATCTGGTCTTACTTAGGATACTGTGCACTGTGAAGACGGTGGGCCGGTCCAGTGTGTGGCCCGGGAGTACTCTGGCTGGCTAGCTGGGATGGGAGGAACTGGGGCCCAACCTCAGGGACCGAGGCCCTCCGGTTCCCCCTGCAGTTCCCTAACAGCTGGCACTTAAGCTCACACTCTCTGGTTCCCAGTGGTCTGTTGTTCTGTTTCACAAGGTCACTTTCCACAAAAAGGGAGAGCACAGGAGTCCAGCTATGGCCTGGCTATAGGGGGCAGCAGGCCTCCTCCTGGTGGCCCCCACCAGCACCAAGCAATGCTGATGTCCTTCAGAGCATGAATGACAGGGCCTGGCACGGACATTAACAACTATGGCGTGGATCCTTCTTTGGAGCTGGCCCTGCCCCACTCCAGCCATGACAACTCTGATAAACTTTAAGGGATTCATCACATCTGAGGGCAAACTGGTCATCCTGTGAACAGAACATGTGGGGACTTAATCATTGTGGCTAATTGATTGTCAAATAGTCTCTGGTGAATTATCCCACGGCTGAGCCCCATGGTGGGTCTTAAGCAGATGTTCAATCCAGAATGGTTGAGATGCAGGTGGTGACACAGCCGCCTTGCTTCAGCCTCAGCTTTTGTGCCCTCCTCAAGCTCTGCACCAGAGCAAACTCACCTCTCTGGTCCACCCTCAGGCCTCCCACCTCCAGCAGAGCCTCTGCGGTCCTTGGCACTGGCCGGGGGTTCTGTTTCTGCAAGGTCAAGGGAGCCGTGTCACTCTATGGGGGTTGGTACCTCGGGGTCCGGATGCCAGCTTTGACACCCATGGGCTGTGCAGCCTCCACTCGCTGAGCATCCATTTTCTCTGATCTGCCTCCTCCCCCCTCTCTCCATCCTCCCCGGGTTCTTCCAGGAACATTATTCATTCATCCACTTATTCACTTGGCAAATATAATCAAGCATCTGCTATGAACTTGGGGTTGGGAAACAGCAGGAAACACTGCACATAGTCCAAAAGCTCGGGTCTCCCCAATACCCTTGCATAAGCAATTCGTTGTGTCTGCAATGTTCTTTTCCAGGTAGCTCTCACCCAACCTCAGGTGTCATCTCCCCCAGGGAAGGACCCTCCTGCCCACCATCCCCCAAGCCGGAAGGGTTCCATCTTCAAGCTCCAGGAGGTTGACACCGTGAACCAACACTTAGGGTTTTTACCGGGGTGAGCCAGGGCTCAACAGAGGAGGCAGAGCCTGGGACGTGGGACCTGGCTGTGAACCCCCCTCTGTCATGCAGGGGCAGCACACAGCGTGCAGTTGGAGGTTCAAAGCCCAACACTGCCACTTATGAGCCAGGTAAACTTGGACGAGTTCCTTAACTTCTGGGCCTCAGTCCTCATCTGTAAAATGGAGCTAAGTACAGTACTGACCTCATAGGGGCTAAGTGGTGATTAAATGAGTGAATGGAGGGGCCCCTGGCTGTTCTTTGTCACTCACTGTGGCTGCGCTTGGATCACTGACTTCACTTCCAGAACACTGTCATTTTTCCAGTGGGCACTGTGTTCTCTGGATTAGTAGAAGCCCTAGCTGGCATGTTGGGGGCCTCTGGCCTCAAGGCACCAAATGACCTCTTTGCTCAGTCTCTGTAGCAGTTTCAAGCACAGACCCTGGAGTTGAACACACCCAAATTCTAATGTGACCTTGGGCAAATTATTTAACTCCCTTTGGCCTGAGTTGCTCGTCTGAGAAGTGGCAGCCATAATTGCAGGGGTCCCCCAGGGGTGTTGTGGAGACCACATGAGACAATGCATGTTTATAGAAGCACTTAGCACAGCCCCTGGCTCACAGAAGGTGCCACGGGCTCTTACTGGGGGCTGGATGGCCTTGTGGGAGAGGCGTCTGCCCCCAGGCCTGGGCCTGCAGGGCGGGTGTGGCCAGAGTGCCCCACTGGCCAGTGGGATCTGTGGAACCTTCTCCCCAAGGGTGACAGAAGCCAGGCACAGAGTAGCCCTGCCAGTACCTCCTTCTCCTCCATCTCCTGGCTGTCTGGCTCCATCCAGAAGGCCCGCCAGGGTCCCCTTCCTGTGCAGAAGCTCCTGGAAGGAACCCATCTCTGTAATGGCCCCATCTTCCAGCACCACGATCCAATCAGCCTGGGGCAGGACGTGGAGCGCGTGGGTGACGAGAATCCGTGTCTGGGCAGGAAGGGATGGAATTTACACTCGTGTGCTTGACCACTGTTCCAGAGCTGGGGGAATGGGCCGGGAGTGTCCTGGGGCTCAGAGTGGGGAAAGGTCTCCTTCTTGTGCTCCTGCCCTTTTTCTCAAAAATAGCATGTCCCAACAGTGAAATAAAGGGACTCCTTCAACCTGTCTCAAAACCAGAAGACACGGAGTTCAACTGAACGTGGCCAGTGACCTGAGGCAGAGCTGTGGTAGTTTAACCACAGACCCAGAAGCAAGAAATGACTGCTCGGACTTCCCTGGTGGTGCAGTGGTTAAGAATATGCCTGCCAATGCAGGAGACACGGGTTTGATCCCTGGTCTGGGAAGATCCCACATGCCACGGAGCAACAAAGCCCATGTGCCACAACTACTGAGCCTGTGCTCTAGGACTTATGTGCCATAACTACTGAAGCCTGTGCACCTAGAGCCTGTGCTCCGCAACAAGAGAAGCCACCACAATGAGAAGCCTGTGCACTGCAACAAAGAGTAGCCCCCGCTCACTGCAACTAGAGAAAGCCCGCGCAGCAATGAAGACCCAGCACAGCCAACAAAAGAAATGACTGCTGCTGTGAGCCACTGACATTTGGGGGGTTGTTTGTTATGCAGCACTGTCACAGCAAAAGCTGACCATTACAAAGAGGAACACTGGATTCATGGAGAATGGTGGTAAGCAGACTTGGGTTAGGACTTTCTCTGCCTTTGCTCTATGCCCTCTGAGACATTTTCCCAAACTTACCGTTCCCTGGAGCAGCCCATCAGGCCCAATGACCTGTTTGAAGACATGCTGGCCGACATGGGCGTCCAGGGCTGCCAGGGGGTCATCCAGCAGGTACACAGCAGCCTTCCTGTACACAGCCCGGGCCAGGCTCAGCCGCTGCTTCTGGCCCCCAGAGAGATTCATGCCCTGTGGCCATAAGAGAGAGACAGGGACCTGAGTCTACGTCTGCTGGGTGAAGCTGGTGTGACAGGGGCCAGGTCTGCTCATCAAAGTGAGCTATGGCTCATGGTGCCTGTCCTCTAGGGCCACCTCCAGCTTGAAACACTTGCTGTCAAGCCAACATCCCCCGCAGCTTCCACCCTGCCTGGCTTCTCCCCTTTCCAGACAAGCTTCCTGCACCCACTGCTCCCTCCACTTGAGTCTGGCTTCTGTTCCCATTTCTCCACTGATGCAGCCTTCCTCAAGGACATTGGTCACTCCCCTGTTGCCTAATCCAGTGGTAGCTTTTCAGTCCTTATGTTCTTATTTCCTTCCTTCCTTCTTTTCTTTTCTTTTCTTTTTTCTTCCATTCCCTTCCTCCCTTCCTCTCTTCCTTCCTTTTGTTCTTTCACTTATTCATTCATTCCACTCATATTTACTGCATGGCTATTATGTACCCAGCAGTGTTCTAGGCTCTGGGGGCACAACAATGAACAAAACCTCATCCCTGCTTTCATGGATCCTTCACTCTAATGAGGGTGGGGTGGGATAGAGATAATCAATAAACAAACACATAAAATGTTATCACCTATCAGATGGTGTTATACACCATGAAGAATAATAGAGCAGGGGAAGGGTGTAGAGTGTACTGGCGTGAGCAGGGTTGCTGTGCTGGGTAAGGTGGTCAGGGAAAGCTACTCTCCACTAAGAGACTTGACGGGATGAACCATGTGAACTCCTGAGAAACAGCTTTACAAGCAGAGAGAACAGCAGGTGCAAAGGCCCTGAGGTAGGAGCATACTTTGGGTGTTCCAGGAACATCGTGGAGATCCATGTGGCTGGAGAGAAGCAGGAAAGAGGGAGCATGATGGGAGATGAAGTCAGAGATAACTGGGGTCAGATCGTGGGGGTTCTCCTTGTCAGTGATGGTCAGCACTGTGGCTATGACTCTGAGGGGATGGGGAGACCTGGAGGGTTCTGAGCAGACAAAGGACATGAACTGACAGATCTGAAAAGAATCCCTTTGGCTGCTGCACTGGGATTAGCCTGTTAGGGGTGAGGACAGAAACAAGGAGGGCAGCCAGGGGCTCCTGCAGCAATGTGGGGAGAGCTGATGTGGGGACTGGAACATTCTGGATCTGCCTCAAAGGTGGATCCAACAGGATATGCTGATGAATTAGATGTGGGTGTAAGAAAAAGAGAGGAATCGAGGAGGACACCAAGGTTTTGGATCTGAGCTCTGAAAGGATGGAACTTCCACCACCCAGGATGGGGCGAGCTTCGGGGGAGGAGGTAACGGGAAATCACGTTTGGTTTAGGATGTGACACGCTGGACAGACGTAGCCGGCAGCAGGCACCCCCTCCTTCTGATACCCCTTTCCCTTGGCTGCACGGTGCCTCATCCTCCTCCCTAGATGTTCCTTCTCAGCTGATCTCTCTGGCTCCTCCAGACCCTTTCCAGGGCCCTCTCTTCTTCCCTAGAGGAAACCTCACCCATTTACTTGACTTAAACTTCCACTATTCCACTCTCAATTCCCTAATCTGGGGGTCAGCAAGTGTTTTCTGTAAAGGACCAGAAAGTAACTACTTAAAGCTTTGTGGGCACACCACCCCACCCCCACTGCCCTGGTCTCTGTCACAACTGCTCATCTCTGCCCTTATCGTGCAAGAGCAGCCATGGACCACAGGTAAATGAATGTGCATGGCTGGGTCCCAATAAAACTTTATTTACAAACCCAGATGGTGGGCCAGATTCGACCTGTGGGTCATAAGTTGCCAATCCCTGCCCAACCCACAGCTCCGGATGCATACATCCTGTTTATTGGACATCTCTGCCCAGACCCTTTGGTGAGGTCCAGAGAGGAGAAGCAGTTTGACCAGTGTCACCCAGAGAGGCAAGGCAGGAGCCTGGATCACCTCATTCCCAGTTGTTGGAGAGCCCCTCACCACCAAGCCCTGCCATGTCTCCCAGCCTCTCCTCGGTCTCTATTTTCAACCATTCACTCATTAATAACTATTTATTGAGTACCTGCTATGTGCTTGTCTCTGAGCTGGGCCCCTTTTCTCCCCTACCTCCCTGCCCCCACCCCAGTGACCCTCCCACCACACCACCCACAGGTCAGGGTGGCAAATGACCCTCAGCCACCATGCCTCCCTGGCCCAAGAAGGCCCTGAGACCCTCACCTGCTCCCCAGTTTGGGTGTGGACTCCTGCAGGGAAGCTGCCCACGTCTGGCCACAGGGCACAGGCCTCTAGGACCCTCTCCAGCCATGGCAGGTCCAGCTCCTGCCCGAAGCACACGTTGTCTACCACGGACATGTTCTGGACCCAGGCCTCCTGCGGCACGTAAGCCACCGGACCCTAAAACGCAAGGAGGCTGATGGGGACGGAGGAGGAACGGTGGGAGCTAGGCTCTTGGTGGTGGTGGAAGGCGGCAGGGAGCTTAGCTGTGAGACGGGGAACGGAGGAGCAGAGACGGGGACATTCCAGCAGACAGGCAGGGGTGCAGCCTCACCTTGATGCTCACGGACCCCTCCACCTTTGACAGCTCCCCAAGGAGGGCGGAGAGCAGGGAGGACTTTCCTGCCCCCACTGGACCGACGACAGCCAGCAGGCAGCCCTGGGGCACGGTAAGGTTGATCCTGGCAACACAGAAGGGGTGACGTGTCCCTGGGTAGGATTCAGCCCGAGTCTGCGCAGAATCAGTGAACCCCAGACAGAGCCAGCCTTGGCTGCTGATGTCACACCTGGGGTCGGGGGGCCGCTAAGAGGATGTCTGGGGGCCATCCTTCCCTCTCCCGATCCCTGTCTGGCTATGCGAGCAGCCATTCTGCATGTGATCATACATGTGCCCACATATGTGCACGCACGTGTGTATGCACAGTCACTACACCACACACGCACGCATGCATGCACACAGATGACACAGGCACGCACACATAGGGCACGTGTGTCTGTGCACACATATACTACATACACAGACTGCACACACACAGATACCCTCACACAAGTGCACATGCACACGTGTGTGTACACAGACATGCACGCAACATATACACAATCCATGCACACACAAGTGCATGCACACACACAAACATGCTCTCACACACGCCCGTGCATACACACATCTGCACGCACGCATGTACACCCGTGTGTACACATGTACCCGCACTCACACAGGGTTTATTGGGCAGGAGGTTTAACCAGCATCTCCTCTTGCCCAGGTCATTGCCACAAGCTCCTCACCACTCTTCCTGCTTCTGCCCTCCCTCCCCGCCCCTTTCTGTGTCATGCAGTCTGTCCTCCATGCAGGGGCCCAAGGGACCTGTTCAAACCCAAGCCGGCTCATGACACTCCCCCGCTGAAGCCCCCGGCGGTTCCTGTTTCACTCAGGGTAAAAGCTGAGGTCCTAACAATCATGAAGGACACCCAGCATCCCATTGCTGCAGCCATGCTGACTTCCTGCTTCCCAAACACACCTGGGGGGATTGTGCCCTGCAGGTGTCACATAGCAATGTCTAGAGACACTTTCAGTTGTTATACCTGGTGTGGCTGCTGCTGGAATCTAGTGGGTAGATACTGGGGGTTCTGCTAATCACGCTACAGTGCACAGGACAGCCCCCATGACAAAGAACTATCCAGCCCTGAACATCAGCAGTGCTGAGCTGGAGAATCCTGGGTCCAGGCATACTCCTGCCTCAGGACCTTTGCACTTGCTGTTCCCACTGCTTAGAAAGCTCCTCTCCCAGACACGTGCAAGGCTCATTCCTTCCCCACATTTGACCTCTGTTTAAATGCCAAGCCTTCCCTCACCGCACACACCCCTCCTTTGACATCGTGCTCTGCCTCCCGACCCTGATTTCTCATTTGTGCACCCCCCCACCCCCGATCAGAACATCAGCCCCAAGAGCACAGGGTTCTTATCTGTTTTCTTCACTCTATTCCCAGTTCCTAGAACAAGGCCTGGCACATAGCAAGTGCTCAATAAATACAATGAAATGAGCAAATGACAAGAAACACAAATATGGCCCCGGGTGTTTTCTTTCCCTTCACAGGGAGTTTTGGGGTTGGCTGGGGTTTTCTGCCACAGAGACCCAGCCAAATAGTTGGGGGCTGGAGGTGACAATGACCAGTCTGACACAGAAGGCACAGAAGCGCCCACAGCTGACTGGGCTGGGCCTTGGGGCTGCTCTTGGCCAGGCCTCCCTTGGCATCATCGTGACCAGCCTGGGGACCAGAGAGCCATCTCCTCCCTGTTGGGCGAGGCTCAGATGCCCTGTTCCCCCCTCCGTGGGCAGGAGCTCTCCCTTTCCCAGCTTTCCCATCCTCCCCCACTTCATCAACGGCAACAGGAAGGTTGTTACCAGGGAAACCACCTGTACCTGTGCAGGCAGGGAGGGCTTTCCTGGGACCAAGCGAAGGTGCCTTCCTGTATTCTGATGTAATCCTCTCCAGTGGCTGCAGGGCATTAAAGACCAGTTATAAGAGATGCTCCCGGCTGGCCCCTCCTCTAAGAGACCCCCAAGCACCAGGAAATCTATTCCACTAAACAAACTGTCCCTCCACTTACTGGCTTGTGTGTGACCCTGTGGTGGTCATATTCTCTCCCTGCCGGATGGTTATACAACTCAGGGATCAGCAAACCATGGCCCGGGGCCAGATCCTGTCTGCTGCCTATTTTTATAAAGTTTTATTGGAACACAGCCATACCCATTCATTTATGTAGCGCTATGGCTGCTTTCACACTACAAAGGCAAAGGTGAGCAGTTACAACAGAGAACAAAGGGCCTTGGAAAGCCTAAAATATGTACAATTTGGTCCTTCACAGAAAAGGTTAGTGGGCTTCTGATACAATTTATCACCTGATCTGGGACTCTGGAGAGTGAAGGGAGCGTTATTAATTTCACTGGGACCACAGATGTAACCAGGGACATATGGTCTCCCTATGTCCCTGGGTCTCGGATGTTTTATCTATATAATGAGGGAGGAGCCAGATTTAGTGGTTTTGGACACTGAATACACATTTAGAATCACCTGGAAAGATTTTTTAAAACACAAAGCTCTCCATGGCTCAGCCCAAACCAATAAATGAGAATCTCCATGGGGGTGGGGCCTGAGAATCTTACATCTAATGAGCGGTTGACACCCGTTGACACCCCCTGGACTGGATGGTCTCTAGGGGAGGGTTGCAGACAAAATGCAGGACGTCCAGTTACATCTGAATTTGGGATAAACAATGAGGACTTTTTTAGGATAATTATGCCGCCACACATTGCATGGGAGCTACTAAGACTAAAAAAACCTATTTTCTGAGTATGCGATATTCAAATTTAACTGGGAGTCCTATGTTTTTCTTTGTGAGTCTGGCTACCCTACTCTGGGGTCTTGTCTTTTCTTAATGGTCTGGGGTGTGGGGATGCTTCTCCATTTCCCCATCTGTAAAATGGGTGGGTCATAGAGGTATCCACCCCATATTGCTGGGTGAGGAGCGAGGGGGTCACCACTAAGTAAAGCACTTTGAATGTGCTGGCTCGTGGTAAACACTTGGTCAACATTAGCTGTCGGTGTCTGTGTTCATCTCACTGTCACACACCTTTGGGGGAACAGCAGGGACTGAGACTGGGGGTGCGGTATGAGGCTCTGGCCGCAGGCAGGTGACCAGGTGTGTCAAAGTCATGACTCAAATAACCCTTAGGGGTCTCTGGTCCAGGGTCCGTGGGGCCCTCCTGTGGGGATAAAGGCACGACATCACGGACCCTAAGCTATTTATTGGGCAGCTCCTGAGACCGGGGACCTGCTATCTTTTGGTGGCCCTCAGGGTGATCCTGGTGGAGGTGGGGTGACACAGTGGGGAACGGAGCCGGCAGTGGGGGAGTTACTGCCCAGGGCCACACAGCTGGGTGAGGCAGACCTGGGATTTGAATGCAGAGCCCACCTCTGAATGCCCACATCACACTGATTTGGCTGAACAAAGCTTTGCCCAGCTGAAAACGTGCCCAGAGCTGTGAGGAGCCTCGGAAACAGCAATTTTGGGTTATTTAGAGGCCTCTTTGCTGACTTCTGTGGGGTTTTCTCCTAATAATAATTCTAACTAAAATGCACTGAATGCTGACTTTGTGCAAGGCCCTCCTCTAACTGCGATGCTTCAAAGGACTCATTTAACTCTCACAACAATCCTATGCAGAGGTGCTGTGATGACCATCATGTCCATTTTGCAGATGGGAACACTGAGGCTCAGAGAGATTAATAACTGGCCAAGGTCACCCATGTTGGGGTCAGTGCTGGAGCCAGAGTTTGGATTCAGGCACCAATGTCACAGGATATACTTCTAATCACCATGTGGGTGACTTCTAGGTAAGCAGCTTGATGCTTTCTTAGGTACAAGGGGAGAGCCCTTACATGGCATCTGTTTCCTAGTCACACGGCTGATGGCCTGGTCTGCACATGCCAGCACACGCCAGCAGCCCCTCAGCTGGGCCTGGCATTCCATCTGTGGGAAGGGGGAGCCCTGCTGGTTCCCTCATCCCTCCCACCCCCTTCCTGCTGAACTCAGCTCTCACCACATCTGCAGGACCTTGAGTCCACGGCCTCAGGGTCAATTTCTTCCAGGCAGAGGAAGGCAGCCAGACGGTCAAAGGACACCCGGGCCTGGGAAAACGAAAGCGCTAGGTCAACTGTGCCATAAGGGCAAAAAAAGAACTCGGGCGTTGGGTGCCTCAAGATGGTGGGAAAGCTTCCGGACTACCGAGTCCTACACATTTGCAAGGCATCAACACAAAGCTTTCTAAGTCACGGAAAATGATGCACGTGAGGTTGGCACAATGAGGTAGTGGTGACCTCCCACCTCCTTGCTTCCATTCTGCAGACCAGACCCGGGAAGAGGATGGTGGCTTTTCCAGTTGGCCTGTCATCAGGAATGATTGCAAACTTTGTCCACCTGGAGGCACCCTCTCCACTCCCAGCCCCAACCCCATCTTCCGTGATGAAAGGATAGTTAATTAGGGATGGCTCAGCTGGACCAATTTTCTCATTTTCATCACACGGTGTGAGTGCAGACAGTAGAGGAAGAGAAATGAATTGAAATTGCTTTGTATAAAAAGGGAACCGGACTGAATTCTTGCATGTGGAATTGCTGGTAAGGTGAGGCTGCCTATCTTGAGGATGTTTGCTGGCATCTTCCCGCTGTTCCCTGTGCCCTCCTCTTTCCCTGCTTCGTTTCCTTGCCCCAGCACAGCCTGCTACACCCCTACAAGGCTCCTCCAAGACGGCCTCACCTCCCTGCCACCTCACCTGGACAACGGAGTGGATGGAGAAGGGCAGGAAAGCCTGGGCCTTGTTGAGAATGTTGAGAACCGTGAGTGTCACGAAGGCCTTCTCAGCGTCCATGGCATTTTCCTCGGCCACCAGAGTATGGACAGCAAACACAACCAGTGCCACCTGGGTGGGAGACACAGGAGGTGACATTGAGCTGCTACACGTGGCCAGGAAAGGCAGGCCAGCTGTGGTATCTCAAGGGGTCCTTGTGGCCACACCTGCCATGTGGGAATGGGTTCCCCTCCACCCAGATCTCCCCCCAAATTCTACTGATGAAAGGAGTTGCGTGCTTGTGACCCCTGTTCTAAGAATCAGAAACTCTTGGTTCCAGGCTTTGGGGGACACCACAGTTTTCCATCTTGGTGGCATTTTTGTGGTTCTAGACATGGGTGGAACTTGTGACTCTAGACTCTCTGGGAAGATGACTCTGAAGTTGCAGGTATCAGCAGCCACGGAGGGCTCTAGGTCCTGGTGGCATTTGTAGTTCTGGATGTCACTAGGGGGTGGTTCTGTTCCAGGGGTTGGTGGTGTTTTGGTTCCAGGTGTCGTTGATATGATGATCACACTAGGTGCTGGTCAGTCAGTGTGATGGTGACCCTGTGATCCTATATGGGGAGCCCTTATCCCCGCCCCCAGCCCTCCCTCCCCCAGTCCATGCTCTGCAGGGAGACCAGAGTGACATCACCAGAAACGTGGACACTTGGAAGGACACCAGAGACACAGAGAAGAGGAGGCTGGAGGTCCTCAAGGCGCCCAGCTCCTGGGCCCGGATGCTCAGGACTCTGTCCAGAAACGCTCCCTCCCAGCCGTGGTACTTGACCGTCCTCACGTTCCTGAGGATGCAGCTGGTGAGCCGCGCCCGAGAGTCCTTCTGCCTCATTTGCTCTTCCTGGGACCAGAGGGAAGAGAAGAGGGGACAGGGACAAGTCCGGGATTTTCCTTCTCTGCAACCGCCGCAAGCCGCCACCACGCCCACCCCACACCTCTCTCCTCCCCACTGCCCTGCGCCAGTGCAGGACCCAGGACCTGCAGGCTTCCCGCCCCCTTCCTGCCTGGAGTGTCCCTTCTTCCAAATGCCAAACCTGATGGTGGTTCCTCTTCTTGGTGATGAAGAAATTCAGAGGGAGAAGGCTCAGGAAGACAGCGATGGCGGTGAGGGCAGAGGGTCCTAGAAGCTGGAGACAAAGGGCAGGATGTCATGAGACAATTCCAGAAGCCCAGCTGTCAGTACAGGGGTGGAGGGAGGCTCAGACTTGGGCCCTAAGGCAGGGAGGTGTCAGAGAGTCCAATGAGTGCAGCCACCAGGTCTTAGAGACCAGGACTCATGGGCTCCTTAGAAGGAAATACCTGTGGAAGATGGAGTCCATCTTCATTAGGGAGGGGAGAGAGGGGGAAATGATGCATCTCACACAATGGAGTGGGGACGGGGTCATAGTCAAGACGAGTCATGCACCTAGATGGGCAGGGCAAGGGCGGTGCCTGGCTAGAACGGTGAAGACAGACTCTGGAATCGGGATCTGGCTTCAAATCCTGACTTTACACATACTGGTGTGGCCTTGGGCAAGTTACTGACCCTCCCTAAGCTTCAGTTTCTCAATTAAATGGAAATGGAGCTGTTCCCACTGCCTGTAGTGAATGCTGGTGTCATACAATCAATGATTATCCCCTGACAAGGGTTGCCAGATTTAGCAAATAAATATATTTAACTGCCCGCCCAGTGAAATTTGAATTTCAGATAAACAGCAAATAAGTTTTTAGTATAAGTATATCCCATGTCATGTTTGGGATATATTTATAATAAGAAATTCTTCTGTTTATCTGAAATTCATCTTTAACTGGACGTCCTGTATTTTGTCTGGCAGCCCTACCCCCCAGCTTTGTGACTTGGGACAGTTATCTTCCCTCCCTCGTTTGTTTCTCTATCTGGAAAATGTGGAGGTGGCGAGTAGGGTAAATGATTTTTAAGTGGCTATGATGTGAGATTCCTCCTGAGGTCATTTGGGTCCATTCTCTAGACAAGCCCCACCCCCGTCTTCAGTCTGTCTGCCTCATTTTCCCCTCTCAGCCCCTAAGAATGTTTACTTTCTAATCTTGACGCCCTAGCAAGCCAGTGTTTCATTTATGCAGCAATTGCGCCTCCCAATGGCCAAATGGAGAGATGCCTAGAAGGCAAACACCTGCCTACAGCCAGGGCTGGGAGAATATTCAAAGGAATGTGAACAGAAGGTTAAATAAACTCTCTCTGGCAAAAATGCTACAAATGCTAACTGTAGCAACCCCAATTCCTACCCCTCCCCCTTTACCAGGGCCTCATGGTTACTTTCTGATGTTAGGACCACCTGCCAAGAGTCAGGGAAAGTGATGGGTGTGTTGTCTGCAGTTTCATTTGAGTCACCCGTCGGCCTGCTTAACTGCCCTGCATTTTCCCCAGTGTCCTTCCTCCCTTTCTGTCTAATAATAACAGCTAACATTTATGCACTTGCTGAGCACCCTCTGTATGCTAGGTCCTAGACTGCAAGGTAGCAAGTCAAAAAGTGTCCAGGCCCCAAGCCCTTATGGTGGGGGCACTGGAGCAGTAGCAGAGGTATAATAATGATGATAACACACAGCTGATATTCTGGAGCATTCCACACTCACTCACAATCAATATGCTGTCGATACACCCACCCAGGGGCCTGTGAAACACAGCACATGGGCCAGATCTCTCCTGTTTATATGCCGACCTCAAGCCGTACAAAGATTGTTAATCGTTCTTACATTTTAAAGTGATTGAAGTAAATCAAACGAGGATGATTTCATGATATGTGTAAATTACATGAAATTCAAACTTCAGTGTCCATAAGTAATTTTATTGGAACACCACCAGGCCTGTTTGATTAGTATTGTCTGTGGCTGCTTGTGCACTAGAAGGGCAGAGTTAAATAGTTTTGAGAGAGACCCTATGGCCCCTAACATCTAAAATATCTACAGTCTTCCCCTTTACAGAAAAGTCTGTGAGCCTGGAACCAGCCCACATGGAGCAGAGCTGAAGAAGATCTTCAGATGAACTGCCCCACCCCCATGCATAACCAACAAGACAATTAAACACCTATAAGGTATAGCTGTGTCCCAGATGCTATCTAAGTGCTTCACAGGTATTAGCTCATTTAATTCCTCAGCAACTCAAGGGCTGGGGCACTTCGGTTAATTATAATCCTCACTTTGCCGATGAGGGAATGAGGCACCAAGAGGCTAAGTTACGTACCGGGAGGTTTTACAACTAGCAAGTGGTGAAAGCAGGATTCGAACCCAGGCACTCCCACTACAAAGTCTGTGATTTTAATTAAAAAGAAAAAAGAAAATCCTGCACCACAAAACAGATGTAAGAAAGTTAGAAAAAGTTCTGATTTTTTTTTTTTTTTTTTTTTTTTTTAAAAATTTAAAAAAAATTTTTTTTTTTTTTTTTTTTTTTTTTTTTTGCCTGGTTGGCTACTTTATGCTCTTTGAAAACCAAGTAGTAAATTCTTTCCCCTAAATTTTCTTTCCATTTTTTTTGTTGTTGGTAGTGGTGGTGGTGATGGTGCCCTACCATTACTGGTAACTTCAAAACATGCTTAATCTGCCCACTTGGTACCCTGATATCACACCCAAAAAGTGCCAATGTCATCACCATCATCATCTTATAGACGAGGAAACTGAGGCCCCGAGAGGTGAGCATCCTGCCCAAGGTGAAGTGAAGGTCATCCTCGTCTAAGACTTTGCCCATTACGTCAGCCCGCAGGGTGCAGGTGGGGATAGGATTAAGAAGGAGGAGAGGAAGGGGGGGGAGGATTCAACTCAAATCCCAGCTCCCTCTGCCCCAGCACACCTGCCAGAGGTAGAGAAAGCAGATGATGATCCAGATGAGCGGCAGCCACAGCCCGTTGAGGTAGGTGATGCTCTCCGTCAGCCGCTGCACGTCCACAGACACCAGGTTGACCACGTCCCCCACTGCGCTGGCCTTTCTGGAGCTGCTGGACAGAGCCAGGACCTGGGAGGGGCAGAAGATGGAGACCTGAGTCAGGAAGGAGGGAAGGAGTGGGTGAGGGGCAGTTAGGGAGGCCCATGGAGGCAGGGAGACCCACGGAGGGAGGAAGGGCCCAGGAGGGAGGGAGGCCCACAGCTTGGACTGAGCAAGAGAACAGCCACCCAGCAGGCTGGGGTCTAAGCTGTGCTGCCCCTGCTGGCTGAGGCAGATTTCTTTACCATCTGAGCCTCAGTTCACTCATCTGTAAAGTGGGCTAATAAAATCTCCTCAGCTAACTTCCCATTGTGAGACTCCGGGGAGAAGACAAAAATGAAAATACCCTGAAACCCCTAAAGCACTGGACTAATTAATAACATACTACATAAAAACCTTGGATTCATGCTGATAATGGTGGTCATCTGCTGAGCACTGTATCCTAGGCACTGTGCTAAATAAACTAACAGTTTCACCATTTTCCGTGACGGGGCACATCAGACAACAGTATGGAGCAGGTACTGCCATATTTCATTCAATCCAAAACACTGTGGATAAAGTACTCTCTATTTTTGTATCACTATGGGAAAAAAATCAATGCCAACTAAATTAAAACATCTTGATTTCAGAAGTTGAAAAGAGAAAAAAAAGTGAGACTAGAATCAGTGAGATGCAGAATTATTAACCCCATTTCACAGCTAAGGAAACTGAGGCACAAAGAAATTGACCGATTTGCCCAAAGCCAGAGGGCTCCTAAGTGGCTGGGCCAGGATTGGAATCCAGGATGACAGAGGCATGACATGGGCTAGACGGGGTGTTAGACTGACCCCTGCAGGCATTCAGTGTGCCTCTCAGACACCAAGCTGGTTTTCTGGCAGCCCCAAATTTGCCCTAACTCTGGGGTCACAGTGGACCCCTTCCAGCCTGTTGAATGCTACGTGCTACTTGCAATCCTCTCTCTGCTGAGTGTGTCAGGGAAGAAGTGAGGGGGTGAAGTGGTGAGCTGGAAATGATTGAGTGTAGAAATTCTGAAAAAAAATCTTCAAATCTTTACGGAGCACCTGCTCTGTAGGGCCTCACTCTGAGGTGAGTACTGTGATCAACAGAGGCGAGGCACTTGCTGTCTTCGGAGTGGAGTTTGAGCTGGGGAACAAAATTAAATAAAGATTTACATAGTTCATCCTTTAATAGTAATTATGATGAGTGCCATGAAGAAGTGTTTTAAAATATAGGTTTTATCATTATTCAGGCATGGCAAGCACACAGTGGATCAGAGAAGACTGCCCTTGACGAGAGGGTTTATTATACTCACAGATCTCAAGAGGAGGGGGCACCCCACGCTATGAGGGGGCCACTTGGGGAAGCACCAGGATGCTGCAGGGTTGGAGGGACCACAGGCAAGAGCTTGTTGTGGTTTTCATGGGAAGGTCAGGCAGGGTAAGCAGGCTTAGGATTGGCTAGTTTGAATAATGCCACCAGGCTCTGGGCCTAGGAGCTGGGCCTCATTGTCTGGTACCCTGCCCTGGGGCGATTAGGGCAGGGGATAGTGGCTTAGAGTGTTAGGGCCCAAAAAGGAGGCAGTTGGGGTGTGAGCTCTGGACTGGTTGGCTTGCATGTGAAAGAGATGATTTCAGATGAGTCACTTAGCATCTCTGGGAACTGGCTGACCCTGGGAGGGACAGAGGGGCAGTCCCTCCAGGGTCAGCAAGACCCCAGATGTCAAAGCACCAGATACAGAAAATAGGAAGACACAGTTAAAACAGAAGCAGCCCAGAGGGCAGAGTGGAGGGGTATGGCCTCATTAGGTGATGAAGGCGGCTGCCCCAAGGGTGGGGATGGGAAGGGCAAAGGCTTCAAGTCATCTTCCTGCAGCCTCAGCTCCATGTGTGGACTCCCAAGACTGGACAGGCCACACCAGCTCCAGTGTGCTCAGGGGGATGTGGCCTGAAACTCAGGAGCCACTCACATGGCCATCCAGGAGCTGATCCCTTTGCCCCCTTCTTTCCCAAGTGACAGCTCAGGTGTGAGAGAAAGGAGCTTACACAGGACTGCGTTGCCCTTGCTCAGATGCTCCAGACCCCAGAGGGGCCAACGTCTCTTAGAGCAGCAGCCTCACGGGTTTCGGTTCCAAGGTCCAAGGGGACAAGAATCACTGCACAGAGAGAAGCCCAATGCTATGGCTTACCTCTGGGTATCATAGCTCATTGGCAGAACTTCCAGCCCAGATGCAATTTACCAGTGGGTCAGGGGTCATTTTCACTGTAAGCAGTGTTACCTGGTGAAATAGCTGACAGTCCACCTTTATCCAGTTTCCACACAGCCCATAGGTTAGCCCTTTATCCTCAGGGGGGTGAGTGTTCACTGCATGAAGAGTTGGGGAAAGGGTGCCCAGGCAGTGGGAACAGCAAGTGCAAAGGCCCTGAGGTGGGAGATTGTTTGGCGTGCTTGAGGAACTGAAAGAAGACCTGTGGGGCTGGAGGAAAGTGAAAGAAGTGTGAAGGAAGTGTGTGATGTAATCAGATAGAAGAGGTCCCAGGGTCAGATCATGCAAAGCCTGATAGAAATAGCCAAGGAGGTGAGGGTGTAGTGTGAGCAACTATGAGTAACGTGATGAATGAGTGTGGTTTTAGGCAATGATGACAGTAACGGTTCAGGAACATTCCTCTTCTTGGCTGGAACATATGTCTGTAAATTGGGACAGGATGGAGAGAGAGGAAAGGCCACGCCTCTCCCCTGGGGCTCACCTTTCTGTACACCAGGCCCGTGATGGCCATTCGCAGCCTCATCTGTAGCACCTTGAGTCTGTACATGTGCTGCTGCTCGAACAGTGTTTGCAGGCAGGCGGAGAGGAACATCAGCACGGCGAGGAGATAGCCCTTCCAGGCCGGGGTCTTGGGGTCACCAATAAACTCCAGGAAGAGGCTGGTGAGAAAGGGCACCCATGGCTATTGCCTCTGCCTAAGCCTGGCCACGTCTGGAGGACCAGAGACAGTATGGGGTTCTTTTTCGTTTTCTACAAAAATGGTTGCAATCATTTCCCCCACTGTCCATGCTCATTTTCAGCGTGACTTGCGTCTCCTCCAATCAAGAGGTGAAGTTTTTACTCCCACCTGTTATGGGCTGAACTGTGTCCTCACAAAATGTATATGTTAAAGTCCTAACCCCCAGTACCTCAGAGTATGACTGTGTATTTGAAAATAGGACCTTTAAAGAGGGGATTTAGTTAAAATGAGGCCATTAGGATGGGCCTTAATCCAATACAACTGGTGTCCCTGTAAGAAGAGGAAATTTGGACACATAAGGAGACACCAGGGGTGCACGTGCTCAGAGGAAAGACCACGTGAGGACACAGCGAGAAGGCAGCTGTCTGCAGGGCAAGGAGAGAAGCCTCAGAAGAAACAACATTGATCTTGGACATCTAGCCTCCAGTAATGTGAGGACAAAAACTTCTGTTGTTTAAATGGGACCTAATTAAACTTAAAAGCTTTTGCACAGCAAAGGAAACCATAAACAAAACGAAAAGACAACCTAAAGAATGGGAGAAGATATTTGCAAACGATGTGACCGAGAAGGGATTAATCTCCAAAACATACAGACAGCTCATACGGCTCAATATCAAAAAAACAACCCAATCGAAAAATGGGCAGTAGATCTAAATAGACATTTTTTCAAAGAAGACATACAGATGGCCAAAACGCACATGAAAAGATGCTCAATATCGCTAATTATTAGAGAAATGCAAATCAAAACTATAATGAGGTATCACCTCACGCCGGTCAGAATAGCCATCATCAGAAAGTCTACAAATAATGCTGGAGAGGGTGTGGAGAAAAGGGAACCCTCCTACACTGTTGGTGGGAATGTAAATTGATACAGCCACTA
The DNA here is from genome assembly GCF_003031525.2 of Neophocaena asiaeorientalis asiaeorientalis. Taxonomy (NCBI): domain Eukaryota; kingdom Metazoa; phylum Chordata; class Mammalia; order Artiodactyla; family Phocoenidae; genus Neophocaena; species Neophocaena asiaeorientalis. The sequence continues at coordinate 10,570,177 of NW_020173198.1, read as the reverse complement.
TGGCGAACAGTATACAGAGGTTCCTCAAACAACTAAAATTAGAGTTGACCTATGATCCAGCAATCCCACTCCTGGGCATATATCTGGAGAAAACTCTAATTTGAAAGGAAACGTGCATCCCAGTGTTTACTGCAGCTCTATTTACAATAATAGCCAAGACATGGAAGCAACCTAAATGTCCACTGAATGGATAAAGAAGATATGGTATAGATATACAATGGAATATTACTCAGCCATAAAAAGAATGAAATAGTGCCATTTGCAGCAACATGGATGGACCTAGAGATTATCATGCTAAGTGAAGTAAGTCAGAGAAAGACAAATATCATATGATGTCACTTATATGTGGAATCTAAAAAAAATGATACAAATGAACTTATATACAAAACAGAAATAGACCCATAGACATAGAAGAGAAGCTCATGGTTACCAAAGGGAAAAGGGATGGGGATAAATTAGGAGTTTGGGATTAACATATATACACTACTATTATAAAATAGATAACCAACAAGGACCTACTGTATAGCACAGGGAACTATACTCAATATTTTGTAATAAGCTGTAAGGGAAAAGAACCTGAAAAAGAATATATTTACAATATAACTGAATCGTTTTGCTGTACACCTGAAACTAACACAACATTGTAAATCAACTGTACTTCAATAAGAAAAAGAAAAGAAAGAAAGAACAGTAGAAACGATAAGCACCAGAAAAAAATTTCTGTTGTTTAAGTCACCCAGTTTGTAGTACTTTGCTATGGCAGCCCTAACAAACTAATATGCCACCTCTTGAATCTGGGCTGCCTGTGCAACCAGCTTTGGCCTCATGAGAAAATGCAACTTTTGCTTTGTCTTGGAACCCTGCCAAATGGCCCTGTGAACAGGCTGGAATCAACCTTTTGAGGATGAGAGACCACCGGAGCAGAGACAAGATGTCCCAGCTGGGACTGTCTTGGACCAGCCAGTCCCCAGCCAGCCCCACAGGTGACTGCGGACAGATGAGTGAACCCAGCCAAGAAAAGAAGAATCGCCCAGCTGAACCCAGCTTGAATTTGCTGACCCACAGGATCATGAGCTAAAGAAGTGGCTTTAAGCCCCTCACTTTTGAGGGGCTTTGTTGTATAGCAAAAGCAAACTGATACAGTCAGGCTAGAATTCACTCGTTTTCCCTCCTCCCCAAGGTCACTCACTTTCTCGTTTAATTGGTCCTTCCTGAGTATCCTTTTCACCCACCCTCAGTGCCCTGAGCACCAGAGGTCTAGGCAGAGGCAGAAGGAGGGCTGAAGGTCCCCTGGCCCTGGAAGGACACCGTTAAAGGGACCACCAGCCTCAGCGAGGCACCCAAGGCCTGGACCCACCTGAGGAGCTTGGGCACCGTGAACCTGAAGACATCACTGATGATGAGGCTGAGGGTCCCCAGGAGGAAGGTGGAGCGGCCCACCTGCCAGATGGCCCTCAGCAGTGGGCCCCTCTTGCCCCCTTGTTGCTGTAGAAGGGTCTCCGTCTCTGGGGTCTCTGCACCACGGTTTCCTTTCCTTTTAAATGCTGTCGCCTTGGTGTGCCTTAGGGGAGAGGAGAAATCAGCTCTGGGTCCTTGTAATAGACTGAATGTTTGGGTCTCCCCCACCCCCACCCCCTCCCCACCACCCAAATTCATGTTGAAACTAATCCCCAGTGTGATGGTATTAGGAGGTGAGACTTTTGGGAGGTGATTAGGTTATGCAGGCGCAGCCCTCATGAATGGGATTAGTGCCCTTATAAGAAAAAACCTAGAGAGTGCCCTCAGGTGTAACCCCATTTCATACATGAGGAAACTGAGGTTCAGAAGGTAAACTTGTCCAAGGGCACACAGCTGAGAAGTGTAAGAACTGGGATTCAATCCCAACCTTCAGAGCCCAGCACTTTTTTTTTTTTTTTTTTCTTGCGGTACGCAGGCCTCTCACTGTTGTGGCCTCTCCCGTCGCGGAGCACAGGCTCCGGACGCGCAGGCCCAGTGGCCATGGCTCACGGGCCCAGCCGCTCCGCGGCATGTGGGATCTTCCCGGGCCGGGGCACGAACCCGTGTTCCCTGCATCGGCAGGCGGACTCTCAACCACTGCGCCACCAGGGGAGCCCTGTTGGTTGCTTTTACTAGAACCGGGTGCAACTAGTCTCTTGGCCCAGTTTTAACAGATACGAGTTTCCTGTTGTCCAGCAAAGCAAACCGCCTAGCCCCACTCCACCTGAACGAGCTGAAGGATCAGTGGTGTGCCTGGGTCTCATTTTTCAGAGAGGTGGGTTGAGACCCCAGAAGTCAGCCTTTTTACCCCCAAGGCCCAGCCAGCAGTGTGAATACCCCTCCACCACAAGCTGGTCGTCCAGTCCCTCCCTCCCTCCCCCTCAAGAATACTCTCAGCATCTCCTCAGGATGGAGGGGAGGGACAAATCTCAGTATGCAGTCCAAAGGAAAAGTGGTATTTATAGCACAAGAGGCTATAAGGAACCAGTCTTTACCACCCGGTTTGCTAAGAAATAAGCAAATGTTAATCTTCTACCCCTGTCTTGAAGCCTACCCCCGCCCCCCAGGCTCCCCTTCCGGTATTTGCAATTCAGCCATTTTACTAACCCTGCGCTCACCTCTCTCCCTTGTCACCTCTGTAGCCCTGAAATGTGCTCTCCTTGGCGCCCACAATTTGCCTGGGGTCGGGCAGGGTCAGAGGCAAGGCCAGCATGGCGTCCGGGCTGTGCGCCACGATGCCAAATGTTGGGTGCTTGTCCTGACTCGGCTGGTGCTGCACACCCACTGGGCTGGACGACCACTGGGCGAGTGCCAACCAGGGCCACCCCCACCTCCGGCCCCGTCCAAAGTGGGACCCAGGTGGGTAGACTTTTTGCTTGTATTTTCTTTTTACTTGTATGTCCCCCAGCACCTAGTTCAGCACCTGAATGCATAGGTGCTCAATAAATACTTGTCCAGTGAATGGGAAAAATCAGATGGAGTGATGTGTGCAAAGGGCCTACTGCTTGATATTAATAAAGATTTGTGGAAGGAAGGAAGGAAGGGAAGGAGGGAGGGAGGGAGGAAGGAAATGATTTGGTTTGGTTGATAGAACCTGGCCTTTGAGCAGGAAAACTGAGGTCCAAATGCCCTTCCCTCTGAGCCTCAGTGTTCCCATCCATAAAATGGGGTGGGTGAAGAGACCACTGTGAAAGCCTCTTTCCAGCTGGATGTTTTGCTCTGTTCTGTTCTAGCTGCTCACCCCAAAATTCTGAGTCACTGTGTTCAGCCTGCAGGCTTGGGAAAAAACTTCTTCCTTTCTAGCTGGTCTCACTTTCCATCAGGGAAGGTCTCTAGACTGGTGGCTGGTCTTTGGTCTGTGGCCCCAAAGCCATTTAGTGCAGGACCCAAAAATGACCACAGGCCAAGGCAGGAGGTGTGAGTGAGTGGCCAGGTGTAAGCTGGGGGATATAAAAGGGAGTGGTGGCGACTGAAGCTCACATGCCCTGTTCAATGGGGAAGCTGCTACCCAGATCCACCCTCCTGTTGCCATGCAGGGATGTGGCCATTCTACTTTAAGAGAGGCCAAAATTCCAGATTTTCATGTGACATCTCCAACAGTTTAAATGTTGGTGACTTATTAGAAAGCAAAACAAAGAAAAATCCTTAAACAACAAGATACCATGCTGGCCAAACACACCTGTGACCCTGACTTGGCCAGCAGACAGATTGGTCTGTGACCTCTTAAGATGACGTCCTCTCCCTTCCCCCAAAGGTTGCAAAATATTTTAGAAATAAAACCAAAGTTCTCTTGGTGTGTAATCAGTCAGCTTAGAAAATGCCTGAACCAGATCTGCCATCCTCCTCTCTTTCTGTCATTTGTTCACGGATCCTCAAACTCTTCTGGAGAACGTTTCTGTGTGCTATAGCTCTAACACTGGGTGACTATCATTCCCAGGCTGGCAGGGGAGGCGAGAGCTGGGAGAGGGTGGACAAGACCTCCAGGGTCCTTTTGAATCAATTCTGCCACTCAGAACTCACTTAAGCTGTACTTAAACTCACAGTACAGCAAGATATGCCTGAGGTGAGAGTGAGAGCTGCTGTTTTGAGTTGCTCATATTACTTACCCCTTTTGGAAAACATACTCCCTTCCTTTGGGGAGCAGCTCCTCCCTGTGTGGCTCTGAAGGGACTGCCAATTATGGGGACTGCTCTCCAGCCCTGGGATTGGCCCCTGAGAGGCACAGGATTCAAGCCAGCCAATAAAAGGCCTTCCTTGGGATTTTCTATGTGGATGGTAGTAGGGGTAGCTGAGTTGGCATGATACAGGACAGGCGTTATGGAGAGACCAGTGCCCAGACAACAGCTGAGCTGAGAGATGGAGGGAAAGAATTTGGACACCATTCAAGTCCTGGATCCAGCCACACCTGAGGCCAGACCTACCTTCTCAGCTATGTGAGCCAGCAGACTCTGTCTCTCTCTGGCTCCTTCTAATTTGTGGGATTTAGCCACCTATAACAACCACCACAAAATCATAGAGTATGCAGGGGAACCCTGTAACTCTTCCCACAGAGCTACTTTTGTCTGTGCCCTGAAATACCTGGCTCCAGGGAGGTCAAGCGACTTGTCCAAGGTCATCCACCACTTGATGGCTGCAATTATCATTATTTAATTTAACCCGGGTTTAATTAATTCTATTGGAGAGCTTATTTCTCTAGACCAAAGTTTCACAAACCAGGTTCCTCAGGCTCTGAGCACTTCTCAGAAGTTTCCAGAGATGCCAGAGAGGGCAAGAGTGAGGCAGAGTGGGCAGGACTAGAAAAAGATTGAAATCCTCTGGATAACTGATATTGCTGGACCTTTTACCATTTTTAAGAAATTCGCTAAGTTCTTTTCTATGAATCATTTTTTTTTTCATCTCCCACAAGCTATGAGCTAGGGCTAATGGCATCCCCCTTGAACAGATAAGAAAACTAAAGGCCAGGAAACTAATCACTTAGGTTAAGTAATAAGTGAGTAGTTGCCTGCATGTTATGGACCATACCTACCTCTCCACCCCCAGTCTTAAAATAGTCCTTCTGTTCCCTGCCTCCATCCCACCATCCGAGCTTCCTTCTGGGAGCCTGGAGAGGTTCCCCCTCTGTCAATATCCTTTTGGAACCTGCAAAGCACTCTGGGAGGAAAAGCATCTTGAGCCCGGCCTGCTAATGCTTAGTGAGGTCAGCTGACAGGGAGGGGACCATGGCGGTGGAGCCCGGAGTAGGGGCGTGGTTGTATTTGGGGTCGAGTGATTTGCTGACCGAGCTTTGGGCTGAGCTCCCATCTTCCACACACTCACCACTGGGCTGCACTGCAGTTCCTTGTCCATTCCTTTTCAAGCTGGGAAACAAGTTCTTTTGAGGAGTTTTCTCTCCCAAGCGACCAGAGGTCTTTTGGTCCCAGCGGCCTCCAGTAGCCCCTCCAAACTAACCTGTGAAAGAGGATCACCAGAGCAAGCTCCTCCTGTGTCTGCCCCTGAAGGGTCCTGGCTTGGTAGCTGTGTGACCCTAGGTAAGTCATTTCACCTCTCTGCACCTCTGCTGGCCCCTCAGTACAAGGAAAGCAATTTACCTAACTGCACTAACACTGGGGGGCACTTCTCGGTCTACAAAGAACATCTCATTTAATTCTCACGTGAGCCTATACAGTAGATTTCTATTGATCCATTTTACAGAAAAGAAAGAAAACAGAGGCTCAGGGAGATTAAGTGACTTAACCAAAGGTTGACACTTGACAGGGGAAATAAACCTCCCTAGGAGTCAGAAGTCCAGAGTTGAAAACTATTACTGTGGAGGAAACCTGAACTCCTCCCTCAGCTTTAAATGTACCCATTCTCCTCCTTGGTCACTGCTCCAGCCACCTGGCCTCAGGACCTTTGCACATGCACGTCACTCTGCTTAAAACTTTTCCCCTGCCGCTTCTTACTTGCCCTTCACCTCTGGCCTAGACGTTATGTCCTTAAAAGCCCACTTGATGACCCCTGACACCCAAGTCCAGGTAGATTCTCCCATTGCAAGATCCTCTAGTTTCCTGAGCTTTTTCTTTATAATGCTTGCTGCAATTATCATTATTTAATTTTTCAGTCTGATTATTTATTTAGTCTTTCTCCTCCACTGGACAGTAAGCTCCATAGGGGCAAAGACAGTACACATCCTGGCTCAGGGCACAAGATGTGTCAAATAAAAATCACTACTTTTCGGCCCTGTGACCTTGGGCAAGTCACTGCCCAGCAATGGACCTCAATTTTCTCATCTTAAAATAAGAGTGTTTCCCATCACTTGGGACTGGTATATGAGATGACTGTAGTTGGTGCATTGTTGGAGGAGGTCATCGAGAGGATGTGACCACTTGTGGACCTGTGACCTGGACCCAGGCAATCTGAGGCTCCTCCCTCCCCTGTCCTTGGAATGTACATTCTGCCCACTGTTCTCACACTAGGAGCTACTTCAAGGATGCAGTAGTTAAGTGTTATACCATCTGGATGGTGTATGTGTCTGAACCCTGTTAAGGCCTCTCTGTAAACTGTTGAGATTTTGGTGGGCAGGTGTGGAGATCTACTTATATTGCGGCACTCAAGACAAGCCTCATATGTAAGTTCTCTTGCTTGTTAACCCTGCCTCCTACCAGTCTGGAGTGGCTGCCTCTTTCTTCCGTCTCTCCAAGCCTACCATCTATTGGTGCCAGTTTTCAAAGTAACACGCACACACAAGAAATTAACGACTGCAGACTTCCACAGCAGGAGTGTTCTTATCTTTTTAGGTCTCTTTCATCTTTCTCATGACACCAAGGAGAAGGTCTTGTTTGGAGCTGGTCTTGAGCTCCTCTTTGAGACTTTCCAGTTCCCTTTTCTAATGCAGAGCAAACTCAGGCAAGCAACAGTTTGGATCCAGAAATTATTCACAATACTTGGTTTTCACTAAAATTTTGGTGTTCTACATGGCAAGGGATTCTAGATATTTCTGATTTTGGTAGCGATAGAAAGTTTCCTTTTTAAAAGGTTATTAAAGTAGAAAAAGTGAGTTGATTCAAAGAAAATTCATTAAGTAAATAGAGTTTGAGCAATACCCCAATAAGGCAAAAAGCTTGAAGAATGGTCCATAAGTGCCTACATTTGGGAAACAGAGGGCTAGATTCTCTCTAGAGATGTTTAGCAGATTTCTATGCTCTTTTCACCAATTCCACACCCTCAGAGTATCCTATTCTTCATTTATTTAACAACCACTTTATATAATACTCATTATGGGCCACATCCTGTTCTAAGTGTTTCACAAACCTTATCTCATTTAATCCTCAAAACTCTATGAGGTAGATGCTATTATGATCCTCATTCTACTAGTGCAGCGACTGAGGCACAGAGAGGTTAAGTAGCTTGCCCAAGGTCACACAGCCAGGAAGTGGTGGGGCTGGGATTCAAATCTAGGTGTGACTGTGATCTGACTGTGGTGTGGTCAGGAGAGGGCCCAGTAGGTGGGTGCATCCTCAGTACCTGGTGTGCTGACCCTGGGGAAAAATCTGTCTTCTCCACCAGCCTGGAAGCCTCTAGTGAATAAAGAATTGGTGTCTTACATCCTCATCCTTAGTGCTTAGCACATAATAGGTGCTTATTAAATGTTGGTGGAATGACTAGATAGATAGAGATATGATTTTATTGAGTGCCTTCCATGTACAGGCACTAAGCACTTTACATTTAATGAAGGCAGTGATGTTCCCATTTTACAGAGGGGAAAACTGAGACTCCAAATGCTTGTGATATGGCCATCTAAGAGACAGAGCCAGGATTCAAACTCAGATCTCACCCCAGTGAGTGAGTGGGAATGGGATGTGGATGGTGGACACACTAAAATCTGAGAAGGAAGCATGGAGTCTGGGATGGAGAAAGCCAGGCTGACCTTGGTAGGCTTGGGAGGAAACCTCCTGGGGGAAAAGCTGTGATGACAAATAAGAGGAGCGAATGCAGGTGGGTGGGAGCACCACCCCAGCCCCTTCCCTGCTACTTTACTTACCCAGAAACCCACCAGAACATGGCCTTGGAGGGGAAGGAGGCCCCAGCCTTTGGACATGGATTCTGCAAAGACAAATGATTTAGAAGGGGGAGGACTTGGTCTCATAATCCATGGCCAGTATGTGGTAAGGAGAACCAAGGGCAAGAAGACAGAATGAACTGACCATGAGCTTAATACTGAAAGCACAGACTGAGATGTCCTGCCTACTTATCTACAGTAGATACCAAAGGGCATGGTGCTTCCTAGCAGGCAAGGCAAAAAAGGGATTCGGCCACAGGACTGAAAGTGCCTACAAGGTAAGAACGAACAGTTGCTCAGAACAACTTTAATAATACTGAGACCAAGAAGTTCTCAAAGCAAGGACCATGCATGACACAGACAAGAATGTCCTCAACAATATCCTTCAGTGAATGTGGGAAGGAGGTGAAGAGGAAGTGATATTTTACCAGCAGCTCCAGGAAGACTGCACAGATTACACTCTTCACCAATAGGGCATGAGAGTGTCCATTTTCCCACATCTTTGCCATCGCAGCTTGTTACCAATTTTTAATTTTTTTCCTGCTACTCTCATTGGAAAAAGTCCTATTACAGTTTTAACTTAATTATCCAAATCGTTGAGCATCCTTTTAGATGATTTCTCAGCTCAGCTGTCTTTTTCTCAGAGAATTCTTTCCTGATTTCACAGACTTATTCAGTGTTACCTGTTGTAAACTCTCACAGACCATGGACTTCTCCTGCAGAGCATTTCTATTGGGCAAGTCACTTTAATCTTGAATCTTTACAACCAGTCCCAGTTGCAGTTTTCCACACGTTTGTGTAATTGTGTGATTAATGTCTAGTTCCCCTACTTGGGTGTTAGCTGCATGAGGACAGAGACATCGCTTGTTTACCATAGATCCTCAGTACCGAGCTGGGGCATAGAGCATGTTGGCAAACTGCAGCGCCCAGGCCAAATCCGGCCCACTGCCTGTCTCTGTGAATAACATTTTATTGGAACACAGCCATGCTCCTTTGTTGACATAGTGTCTGTGTCTGCTTTTGTGCTATGAAAGCAGGCTTGAGTAGTTGCCATACAGACACTATATGGCCCACAAAGCCTAAAATATTCTCTATCTTGGACAGAAAGAGTTGGCCAACCCATGGAATAGAGTAGACATGTAATATGCTTTTGGCTGAATGAATAAAAAAATTAAAGGCCTGTACTCTAGTTTAACTTCCTTCCATCACTTGGGGGGGGCGCTGAGATGGAACAGAAGAGGAACAGGGACAAGCAAGGCACTGGGTTGGAGGTGTGGTGACTTACAGGCTGCGGGGGACTTTTAGGGAAGAAGGGGGGTTGATCGGCGAAGCAAGACAGCACAAACTCTGCCACCACCAGAGACAAGTACAGGTAGGTTGACAGGTGGCGGAAGGGGTCACTCTGGAAATCCTGTGGGAGAGAAAGCAGAAGACCCACTGAGTCTGAGCTCTTGAGGAACAGAGATTGGGGAGGGTGTGGGGAAGGGGAGAAGCGGGGGAGGCTGAACAGGGTTTCTGATGCTGGGAGCAGTGACCAGGCAGGGGGCCGGAGCCGCCAGTTTTGAAAGTCAGAACCCCCAGCGTTCCTGGCCTTCTCCAAAACACCTGGCTTATGCATATTCTGTCCATACAAATGGCAGGTGGGGTGTTTGCCCTTAGCCAGGTGACAACTGGCTTTAGGCACCGGGGCATGAGTTGAAGGGACACTTTGACTTTCTCCTTGTGCAATAAAGGACCCCCTTCCCCTCCCCCCACAATCTCTGGTCCCACTCCCTTGTGGCTAGTGTTCTCTGGTTTAAGAAGGGAGCTAGTTTCATGGAGCATTTACTCTGCCTCGGGCACATGCTGGAGTCTTTACATGCACTGTCTCATCAAGTTCCTCCCGACCCTGACCCCAGCTGGGGTTTACCTGCTCTGTGTTACTCGTTGGGAAACCAAAGCTCAGGGGAGTGATAGCACCTTGATCAAGGTCACACAGATGATCTGATCTAGATCATGAGCTTTTGCTGCCGTGCCATGGTTGCTTTCGCATCCCTTGCCCCTTCTGGCCAGAGGACCCTAATTTTTTTTCCCATGCTCAGGTATGGGGTTTATGCAGAACTGATTCCATCCCAGGGGGTGGGCAGGTGATGGAGGCCTGACTAATGAGTACCATCTAGTCCCCTGGCTACTGATGGAACATAAGTCTGGAGCAATTGGGGCTCTTCTTGCCATCCCACTGGAAAATGAAGCAGAACCAAGGGACAGAGAGAAATGGAGATCTGGTGGTGTTATCTAAATGTCTGGACCCTCTATGCCTGGCAGGTCCCACGTCTATGAGCTAATAGATTCCCTTGGACTTTTTTGCTTAAGCTAGTGTGAGTTGAGTTTTTGTGGCTTAAAACAAGAGCCCTAGCTTCAAATCACAATTTTTCTACTAAATTTTTATACTTCTTTGTTTTTATTTTTGTTTTTTGGGGGCAGATAGTAGACAGTTTGATATTCCAACTACATTATTCCCCATAGTGTCATTTTTACCATCGTTTCTACTGGAAAGTTTGTTCTGAATTTGGGTGAGATGGACTTGGCTCTGCAGACCTGAGCTGCATGACCTTGAGGAAGTCACTCACTTCTCTCAGCCTTAGTCTCCTCATCTTTAAAACAGGACGATTAGAGTCTTCACTGGATTCCTGATGTCAAGTGCTTGCCACAGGGCCTGGCACATGGAGCTCCACAGCATAGGTGGTCCCAATAGTATTATTTCTATGCTGTGTTCCAAACAGCTAACTGATAAGTCAACTGTGGAAACCCATCCTTTCATAAATCAGTGGATGGCCTGTGGAATTTTCCCATTAGTTACAAAAATTGCTTTGTAAAGAAATCTGTCCTTAAGGACAGAAGGTGTTTCTCTGCCTTCTAATTTTTTTTTTTTTTTTTTCCGGTACGCGGGCCTCTCACTGTTGTGGCCTCTCCCGTTGCGGAGCACAGGCTCCGGACGCGCAGGCTCAACAGCCGTGGCTCACAGGCCCAGCCGCTCCGTGGCATAGTGGGATCTTCCTGGACCGGGGCATGAACCCGTGTCCCCTGCATCGGCAGGCGGACTCTCAACCACTGTGCCACCAGGGAAGCCCTCTGCCTTCTACTTTTACGAGCAGGACAGAGTAACCATTTGGCTCTTGAAATGATGACCAGCAGCCTCTGATTGGTTTCCTTATCCGACGTCCTGGGTGAGTGCGCCAGCTATGCAAGTGGTTGTCAACTGGGGAGATTTTGCCCCCAGGGGACATTTGCCATTGTCTGTAGACACAGGTTACCATAATGGGGTGGTACTACTGGCATCTAGTGGGTGGAGGCCAGGGATGCTGTGCAACATCCTACAGTGCACAGGACACCTCCCCCCCGCCCCCACCCAAAAGAGAATTACGTAAAGGGTGCTGAGGTTGAGAAACACTTGTTGAGGTTATATATTTTTCTCTGTGCAGATCATGCCCCCTAACATGGAAACGCTGCCTCCCAGGTAGGGAAACAAATATGGATGAGTGTGCAAAATGAGTGTGTAAATATGGGTGCATGGGAGCACGGATGAGGGTGAGAATAGGTGAGAATGAGGGGAAACGTGCAGGTACATGGAGTCAGAGTGAGTGCAGGTGTGTGCTGGAGGAGGCCATCCAGAGGTCGTGACCGCTGGCTGACCTGTGAGCTGGACCCAGCAATTGGAGGCTCCTCCTCCCTCCCCTGTCCTTGAAATGTGCATTGTGGCCACACTGTTCCTGCACTAGGAACTACTTCAAGGATGCAGCCTTTCCTTGAAAGAGCAATGTGTTGATGAGACCCTCTGGACAGTACATGTGACTGAACCCTGTTAAATCTTCTATAAACTGTTAAGATTCTGGCAGGTGGGTGCAGAGATGAACTTCTCTTGCATCACCCAAGACAAGCCTCGTAGGTAAGTTCCCTTGCTTGTTAAAATCGTCACCTACTGACCTGCAGTGGCTGCTTCTTTCTTTGGTCTCTCCTGGCCCTCCGTGTATGGGCCGGTTTCTAATTTCACCCGGGAACCCCTGAGGTTTCAAACCAACAGTGTTTCAGTGCCTACGCAGTGTGTGTGAGTGTGTGCATGTGGGACATTTGTGCCTGAGTCCTGTAGGAGCTTGAGGGCATAGCCACACCTGGGTGGCAGTAAGTGTGAGTGGACGTGTGCAGGCGAGTGTGTGTGTGTCTGTGTGTTTGTGTGTGATGTTTCAGAGTCTGTGGTTGTGTGATGCGTGAATGGGTTCATACAAGTGTGTGCAAGTGAAGTGTGTGACTTGAGTGTGTAAGACAATGGGAATTTGTGTTGCTAAAAAGGTATGGGATGATGGGAGCTTCGATGTGAAATGTGTTTGTGTGTCACTTGAGTTTAAGCACTTGTGGTGCGTGTGTCTCTGTGTAGAGAGTAAGCCATGGGTGGAAAGGTGAGGAGGAAGGATGGGACCCAAGGCCTGAAACTGCCCTACTGGTTCCCAGGTGGCCCAGGCCCCCACTTACCCCTTGCGAGGCCTGCTGGGCGGTGCTGGTGGCTGGGAAGAGAAAGCAGAGCAGCCAGTACCCAAAGAGCACCCCGGACGCCTGGACCCCCTTCTTCCTCTCAGCGTGGATCAGGAACACGGCGAAGCTCTGGACCAGAGTCAGGTGGGAGGTGGACAGAGGCAGGGAAGGGTGGGGGAAGAGAGGGTAGGGAAGGAGCCCCGCTCTGCCCCATGCCCTCCACCAGGGCACGAAAAGCAGCAGCTAGGGACAAGCCAGCAGGTCTGGGGATGTCATTTACCATTGTGGTGAGCCACACGGTGGGGTGTATGAGGAACTCTAGGGCCTGGGGTGTTCCCTGCTGGATTCTCCAAAGAGTCACAGACACGCTGGAGGTGCACAGGATTATGAGGGCGAAGCCAAGCACCTGGGGAAACAAATTTGGATAAGGCTGGTGGGAGGCTGGGAAGAAAGATGGCGGCCAACTGGACAGTGACCCCACATCCAATTGGACAGTGGCTCTGGATGGGGCACTGTAACGTACCAATGTGATCATTAAACAGTGCTGACGTGAAAGAAAAAGTTGTAAGGGGTGATGCAGTTCAATCTTGACCTGTAACTGTCATATAAATAATGCACCACAAGGGCCCAAGCCAACTCGGTGGTTTCCAAAATGCCAGCGGTGCTCCCATAATGCACGGGAGGATGCTTTAGGGATGAAGGAACAGCATGAAATGAAATTTACTCTCTAGGTGAAAAAGTTATACCCTCTTTAAGTCTCTTTCCCTCCCTACTATTAAATCAAGGAGGAACTCTCTGTTGGGTCTGATATGTCTCCAGGCCTGCTCTAAGACACATTGGTCTCTCTTTTGAACAAGAGAAATCAAGAAAGTGGGCAGACCTGGGCACACTGGAGAAACTATTGAACATTTCAGTTAGTCTCAAGCAGGGGTCAAACTACCACCTGCAGGCTGAGTTTGGCCTCCTGCCTGTTTTTGTATCACCTCTGAGCTAAGAATGCTTTTGACATTTTTCAATCATTGAACAAGACTTTAAAAAGTCTAATATGTCATGACATGTGAAAATTATATGAAATGCAAATTTTAGTGACTATAAATAAACTTTTATTGAAACACGGTCACATCTATTTGTTTACTGTTGTCTGTGGCTGCTTTCCTGCTGCAAGAACAGAATTGAGTAGTGGGGACAGAGACCACATGATCCTCAAAGCCTCAGACATGTACTATCTGGCCCTTTAAGGAAGAGTGTGCCAACCCTGGATAGGTGGTGGGCAACAGGTCAAAAATTTACAAGGTGGTATGGGAATAAATTAACCTTGGAGGGCATTCTTGTAGAAGTCTGGAAAATGGGAGGATGAGCAGAAAAGCTCACACTTGCAATGCCAGTGTTTTTCTAACACTGTCAAATAAATACATAACAATTTTAAGGACTGTTCTTTAGTACCGCCAGTGGGGAAACACAAAAATCAAGGCATAGCTGTTAAACATTTAAAAGGTTCATCCTAGCATGGCCCTAGAATCACCTTGTGTATCCCAGGAGTGTACACTGCATACTTTGGGGAATGCTAGGCTGTGATGGCCATAAACTGGATGTGTGGGTGTCTGGGGGTGTGTTTGTGGATATATGGTTTTTATTATTACCAGATCTGTTTGGGAGAATCTATTCCACTGAGTTTCCCTCTGTAGCCTCTGGGGTATTGCTCTGTTTGATTAACAGGGTCCCTTCTTGTCCCCACACTGTGTGCTCCTTGATAGAAGAAGTGTCTACTTTGGGGTCTCTGCCAGGTTCCAGCCTGTTTCCCCCGACCCCCTACCATTGTCTGGTTACAGGCTCCCAGGGGCAGTGGCTACCATTTTGGCCTTGAAGAGGCGGGACATCTGGAGGTAGCCCTTGTCATGGCGGTGGATGTAGAGGAGGTGGATGGGGCCAAGGACCCAGAGGTACATGGGGGGCACCCAGACCCCTGCCGTTTTCAGGAAGCACAGGCTCAGCAGGCGGTCAGCGGCGGGCTGGGGCTCCGTCTGGTTCCAGACCTGAGGGAACACCAGGGTGACTCTTATAATGGTACAACGCAGGGATCCCAAACTCACCTGCTTAGGGGGCCAGGCAACTCTTTGGACCCCTAACATTTACATGAAAATGTGCTAAGCACTCTTTAGAGTGCTTCATAATTCTCAACTTCTTTAGCCCTAACCCCAATCTTATGAAGTAGATGCAGTCATACTGATTTTGAGGCAGCTGAGGCCCAGAGAGGCTGAGTAAGTTGGCTGATGTCACCCAGTTGGACAGTGGTGGTGCTGGGATCTGAACCAAGGCAGTCCGGTCCTAGAATCTGGGAGACCTGGGCTCTCTGATGAGTGTTGGGCACAGACTTATAACCACTGTAGGAGGTGGGTATTACTGTCCCCATTTCATAGACCAGAAACTGAGGCACGGGCTTGGGGGGTAGGGGAACAGACTCCTTCGGGCTCACACAAATAGGAAGTGGCAGAGCTGAGTCCATGCTGGCCTGTCTGAGCCCGAAGCTTGTTCTACTGGAGATCGCCATCTGTAATTCTTAACTCAGACCTTCTGCTGGCCTTTCCTTATCTGAGAAGTGTGAATGTGAGTTTAGAAGACGCTGCTTTAATTCTCCCCCTACTGCATCACTGCCACCCTCCCACTAAAACCCTTTGATGAGACAGGAACCAGAGAGGGGTGGGGGGTGGGGTCTTGTAGGCCCCTTTAACAGGGCTGGGTTCTTCGGGGGGACCAGCTTGGTTAAGGGAGTCGCCCCGCCCTGCGGTTAGACTGGCAGGTCTCTTCCCCTCCCGGCCGGGAGTTTGGAGGTCTCTCCCCTCCCCTGCCCAAGAGATCTCTCGAGCCCGAAAAGGAGAGTGGGGCGGGATGGAGACACTCACCTCCGGGCCCGCGCAGGGCTCGCCAGGCGCGGCCATCGGGCGCCGTGCGTCCGTCAGTCCGTCTGTCAGACTGTTGGTGGGTCCCTGGACAGCTTCTTTGGCCGCGCTCCGCCGTGCAAGGGGCGGGGATTCGAGCGCCGGGATTGCGAGGCCCCGGGCAAGGTCCGGCCGCGCGGCGGGGGTGGGGCGCGAAGGGGTGAAAGGAGGCGAGGTGGAGGGGCGCTAAGGGAGGCCCCAGCAGGCAGCGGGGGAGGGGTTCCCGGAGCCCCAGAAAGTGCAGCGGCATCCCCATATGACCCCCCTTCCCCCTGGAACAAATGTCATCGCAAGCGTCCCGAATACTGTGGACCAACAATTCCAGGAATTTATCCTGATAAGTGAACCCAACAGGTGTGCACATGTCCAACAACCGGCACGGGGGATGGGGGCACCGCCTGGTTAGTTAGAGCCGCAGTCTCCTCACCTGTGGGATGGACATTGTCTGCCTCTACGGTGGGGGGAAGATTTTAAGATGACTGACAAAGCGTCTAGCACAGTGCCAGGCACACAGTAAACACGCAAGCGGAGTTAGCTCTTATTAGCATTAGTAGTATTATTTCATCCCTAGGTTACTAAGCTGTGGTTCAAAGCGCCATTGCAGAAATATATTTAATACGGAAATAAGGTTGCTGAATGCTAAGTGAAAAAAAGATTATAATACAAAATGGCCTGTGATATGTTTCCAAAGGAAAAAGTATATGCTTAAGTTGGGGAAAGTGGGGAAGGAAGTCAGGTCATTTACCTTCTTCTTCTGGGTCTTAAAGCAAGGTGTGTCCCCAGCCACGAGTTCTTTTGAGAGATGACTCTATGTAACATATATGCATAGATGAAAAGATGGAAATGCTCTAAAGCAGTGGTCATGGGAATCCTAATTTTTCTTTTTCCTTGCTTTCCCTTTTCTATTTTCTTTCCTTCTGCAATGAGCATGTATTCCTTTCAAGATAGGAAGGAAAGACTCAGCTTTTTCAGACCGACAAGCACAGGTGCTCAGTTTGAGTGAAGAATTCAAATCCTTTGCGCTCTCCATGCTGCCCTGTTACTTCTTGTCTTCTTTTTCGCGCCTCCGGCAGGGCTTCCACAGCATGGGTTCCCTGGCCTTTTCCCCTTTCCTTTTCTGAGTTTCTCCAGCCCTGGTCTGGGGCCTAGGCAGTATGCCTTCAGCTGTCCTCCTGCCTGGGACACAGAGCAGGGACACAGAAACTCAAGGATCTGTCTTGAGGCTGAGTGTGGATGGTCTGCTGTTTACATTCAGATCATGTCTGTTTATTTGAGGTGGTTTTGCTGGAGGCTGACGGAAATTATGGGGAGGCTTGAGCCTCCTCTCCCTGAAACCCCCGCTGCAGTTGGCATTGCCACAGTCCTAGTGCTTTATTTCTTTGTATACCTGAAGATGAATTTGAGGGGAATGGCGAAAGTTTGAGGGAGAATGGTTAGGAAGGCAGGAAGAACACAGAGGAAATCAGCAGGTGAGCCAAGAACAGAACTCGGGCATCCCAAAGCCTGCTTTCCAGCTCTCTGAACAACACATGGCTGTGTGCCGAGCCCTAGATAAGTCCCTTTCCCTCTCTGGGCCTCGGTTTACCATTCTGTACGATAAGAGGATTCCATAGGCCAGCATTTCCTAATCGATGGCTTTCACCCGCCTGGTGATTTGCTAAGACAAACCAGGGATTTATGTTAGGGACAGTAAAGGGCATCTGTTTCCATTGTAATGATAAATAATGAACCTCAGAAAATAAAACCATTATTTAAATAGTTTCTCTTTATAATTGAACAGTTGAGAATCTCACTGTATTTGTAGTGAGAATGTAGAGTGAGAAGCAGAAATCTGATGCGCTCATGATTGAAATCCTCAGTGGGTGTATCGTTGCATTGTAGCCAATGTGAAGGTTTTGACGATTGTGTAGTTTAAAATCATTGTGATTCATAATTGTATTATATTGCTTGAGTTTTAGCCACAATGGCAAATTTCAGTGGGAAATCTTCTCTCTTACCTCATCATTTAGAAACAAAGTATTAAAAACTATCAAAATAAAGCACTTGATGTTTTCAGGAGTAAAATGGAAGACTTTCAAATATCAGGTCAGAAAAGCAATTTTTGTCTATTTTGATGTGGTGACTTGTAGTTCATCTACACTATGTTATACACTCAGTCTTAGGACAAAATATAACGTGCTGATTTTTGAACTTATTTGCAGACAAATCATGCATCGTCTCACGGAGCTAGTTCAAAGTAAATCAAACTGCATGCATCTCTTGCTTACTGGGGGAAACCCTCAAAGTTTGTTTCTATACAAATGTTATTCGAGCTGGGATTAAATAAAATTTAAATACCTTTTAATTATTATGCTGAACTTAAATGACATGTTTTTCTTTTAAAAAAAACTAATTCATCATTTATCACGGAAAAATACATCAGTTGACACAAATCCCTAAAAGGGGTTTGAGATTATACTTGTGAAATTTACGGTCAAAAAGATTTGGGAAAGTTGTTGGATACTTCGATCAACAGTCTCTCGTCCTTTCCAGTTTCAGTGCTACTGAATTCCAAAGTAGGGTTTAGCTTTGTAGTTTATGACTGTATACACACACGTTGCAACTGCACCTGCCAGACGGTGCGCGGAGTCCTCCAGGCCTCCAGAGGGCACAAATGGTCTCGTTTTGTTGCTGAGCATGCGCCATAATTCTTTTGCCTGGGGGAGTGGGCGTGAGGCCGGATCGCGCACGCGCGGCCGAGTCGGGGCGGGGACTGGGCTGTCAGCCGCCAGCGGAGGAGGAAGCCGCGGTCCGCGTGCGGCTTGAGGGGCGGGACCTGGAGGCCTGTGGAGGGTCTGGCAGCAGAGGCAGGGCCATGCGGGAGCGCCGGGGCGTGAGGCCGCCGGGGTCGGTGGTGGTGGTCGCCACCGTGGTGCTGCTGCTGAGCGGCGTGGGGCCGGCGCGCGGCTCCGAGGACATCGTGGTGGGCTGCGGGGGCTTCGTCAAGTCGGACGTGGAGATCAACTACTCGCTCATCGAGGTGAGCGCCCGCCCCGCGGCCCGGAGCTCGCTGTGTGACCCCGGGCCAATCGCTCAACCTCTCGGAGCCGCGGTGGCCTCGCCTCTGACACCAGGCAGTTGCCACCAGCCCCCCACTCTGGGAGTCCTTTCCTTTTTAAAGGCGCCGCTCTCCGCGGGTCTCCACTATCTCCTCCCCAGTCGCGCTGGAGTGGGGGTTCTTATCTTGGGGTCAGCTACGGAGTCGGGGTGGGATCGGGGCCCCGAAGGTATGTGCACATGGGTGTGAGGGACATTTTTGGTGACGATGATGGTGGTCTAAAACTTTTATTAGGTCACGCAAAACTAAGGATCCTGCAAATCAAGACCCCAGATTCTTCAAAACCTAAACTCCAGATCCCCAGAATCCAGGCCCCAGATCTCTTAAAACCCAGTCTCAGCAGGACCCAGACCCCTTAGGACTGATACCCCAGATGCTCAAACTCCCAGGAACCCAGACCTCCTGAAATTCAGATTTCTGAAACCTATATTCCAGAACCTAGAGACAGCAAGTCTTACCAAACAGCAGAGAGTCCCTGCAAAGTTCTAATCCACTGCTCCTCCAACCACCCTGGGGAGCTTTTAAAGAGCGTGGATTCCCATCCCAGAGATCCTGACCCAGTAGATCTCTCTTGGCATCTCTGGGGCTGGGAAACTGTATTTTTAACTTCCCTGGTTTCCCCCATGGGACCCCTTTTCCTCTGAAAATGGAGAGTTGTCAGCTGCCTGTACTGGGTAGTTATTGGAATTATGCTAGAGATTTGTGCAGAAGTCTTTTTATTAAGTTGCAAAATCCTGTTCAGTTAGATGATTATTAGCCTAGTGGAATTATGACCCAGAAAGCTTGTGAGAAGAAGGGAGATAGATAGAGGTAGGGGTAGAAAGTCACTTGCAGGACAGATGGGAAGGGACCCGAGGGAGGGCTGGCCTCTGTTTTAAGAGGTTACTGATGATGGGGCAGAAAAGGGAATTTGAGAGAGAAAAAAGGAAGTGGCTGAAAAAGAGAAGGGGGAGGGGACTAAGACCCCAAAGGCTGTCTGTCTGAAAGCACATTGAGCTGCTTCTGTGCTGGTAGCTGGATGGCTACAAGGGTTGGACCATTGTGTTCTACAAAGTAGGTTACTGATGATTGGGGGAGGGGTAGGAAGTAGATTCCCATCCCACTAGCTCTTTGACCTGGCCTTGCTCCAAGTCCCAATTTTTATTCCTGTAAGATGGTGTTGGGTGAGAGGCAGCAGAACCCAGCATCATGTATTTTCTAAAGAAGTTAATCAATCGTCACCTTCAAGACGATTGGTCTTAGGAAGTCAGGCGTTTAATGAATCTACCCACTGACAGTGGCAGGGCTCCTAGGATCTCTGGGTGCCCATGCCACCTCCTGGGTTGTGGGCGCAGGACATTCCAGAAGCCGCCTGGAAAGGCTTTGCAACTTGTATTTTTCTGGGGCTCCAGGAGGAAAGTGAAGGCAGAAAGGGGCACTCCCACCCCCCACACTAATAGTGACCTTGAGAGTAGAGGGCAGGTTTTGTGACCTGGTATGAAATGTGTTCCCTGAGCCCTAGGGCTGCCTGTCCAGGTGGTCTGAGACACTCATTCTTTCTTAATTTCCGATTGTGAAATGAGGTGTTTCATACGTGTAATGTATATTGCCATTCTGTGCCCTGACCTGTGCTTTATGAAAGAAATGTAAGTAAGATATTTCACAATCATTTCTTGATTGTGTTTTCTGTGTCCCAGTAACACTACCTTCACTCTTCTCCAGCTCTCTTCCCTTCTGGGTGTTTTTCCATCATATTCATTCAGTCAGTAACTGTTGAGTGAGCCCCGGCATGTGCAGAAGCCTTGTGTCTGGTAGGGATATTCAGTTCAGTGAACAGAGCAGACAGAAATCCCTAAAAAAGAAAAACTATATTGGTTGCTAATTCTTTAACAATCAGGAGATTTCACATTAAAAACTGCATTCCTGATTTCTCTGGAAAACCAGCTGATCTTTGGGCTGTAAAACTTGGCTTGGGTTAAGTAGCGATCTGTCTCTCTTTAGGTGAATGCCCCTTGATAGGACTTCCATGGCCCCTCTGGACAGCTGGATTTTCAGTCCCTGCTTTCAGTGCATGCATCTGAATTTCTTTATGGCCTGTGAACAAGTTTGAGTATTTATTGAGTACTTACACTAAATAAGACACTGACCCAGGCGCCATGGAATGTAAGCCGTGGTCACCGCCCACGGGGAGCCTGCAGTCTGTACCTAATTTCACTGTGTTCCTTTCCTAAGTGCGCGCGTTCTGAGTCTGCTGCTTTATACATCTTCTTAGCTGGTGTGACCCAATTCTGTTATCATAGTTACAGATTATTAACAATTAAAAGTTTCTAGATGGATGTTACTCCAAGCATTGGGACTCTTTGGGGTAAATAATACAGATCCCTGGCCCTCACCTCAGACCTTCTATTTTAGAAACAGACATGGGGCTCAGAAATTGCATTTTTTTTAAGGTACTTTACAAAAAATTGAAGTATAGTTGATTTACAGTGTTGTGTTTAGTTCCTGGTGTACAGCAAAGTGATTCAGTTATACATATATATATTCTTTTTCATATTCTTTTTTCCATTAAGGTTTATTACAGGATATTGAAAATAGATCCCTGTGCTATACAGTAGGACCTGTTTTTTATCCATTCTTTATATAATAGCTTGCATCTGCTAGCCCCAAACTTCCAATCCAGCCCGCCCCAGGAATTGAATTTTAACAAGCCCCTTACTAACAGCAAACTTTGAAAATTTGTTTTAGACCCAGAAACAACGTAGAGACAGACACTAAAATAAACTGAAAAACATTGAAAAAATATGACTTTGGGAGATAGTTTCTATCTGAAAAATATCAAATCACATTATTTTGGGGATACTTGTCTTATTTCCCTCTGTCCTAATGCCTAGTGTTAGTAGCTTCATATGGTGGGTCCTCAGCAAATGCATTTTGACTGAATGCATTCAGGTGCATTATATGTAGCTAATTCTCAACAGTGATATTATGACTTCTCTTTTCTTTCCTTCCTTTCTAGATAAAGTTGTACACCAAGCATGGGACTTTGAAATACCAGACAGACTGTGCCCCTAACAATGGTTACTTTATGATCCCCTTGTACGATAAGGTAAGAGGGGAGAGTACTTTAGTCTTTTATGATGGGAAGTTGTCAGTGTGACCCACAGGGCTGCGCTAACTAGGAGAGTGGGCAAAGTGCATGTGCAAATACTCATGTTTTGTAAGTTGTAAGTGGAGTATGGTAATTCTGGCCAAATTCTGGCCAAGCTTATGAACTGGTTTGATTGAATGCAGTGATTCTCAATGTCTCCAGGGACATTTGGCAACGTCTGGAGACACTTTTGGTCGTTACAACTGTAAGGGAGGGAGAGTGGTGCAGTTATCTCGTCAGTGGAGGCCAGGAATGGAGCTAAACATCCTGCCATGCTATACGGGACAGACCAAATGTCACCAGTGCCAAGGCTGAGAAACCCTGATCTAATAGAACCCTTTACTTGCAAGCAGCTTAAAATATCATTAAAAAGAATTATATAAGTAATATGTGAATTCATGAGCTTTGTGAAAAAAATCAAGGTGTTCAGAAGTATATGAAGTAAATTTTATCTTTTATCCCCCAAACCCCCCTCCCTCTATAGTGATAACCTCTGATAAAAGTTTCAGTGTGTATCCTAGGAGATGGCTTTCTCTGTATTTAGAGTTATACAGATATCCACGAATATACATGCATGGACACATATGCAGATACACAAACACATGTGCACATAGATGGGTATCCATGCATACCCGTTCTCCCACCCCTCATTCTCCCCACATTTCAACTTTTTATTTGGAAACATAGATTCACAGGAAGTTGCAAAAGTAGTTAATATACTGTGTAGTTTTGCTTTTGATTAAAAAAAAATACAAATGGACTCAAACACTAGGCATTGTTCTGCAATGTGATTTTTTTTCCCTGTGGTGATGTTTTGGCACACTTTGGACATCAGCATGTATGGACCTTCCTTTTTTTTTTTGCGGTACGCAGGCCTATCACTGTTGTGGCCTCTCCCGTTGCGGAGCACAGGCTCCGGACGCGCAGGCTCAGCGGCCATGGCTCACGGGCCCAGCTGCTCCGCGGCATGTGGGATCTTCCCAGACCAGGGCACGAACCCATGTCCCCGGCATTGGCAGGCAGACTCTCAGCCACTGTGCCACCAGGGAAGCCTTGGACCTTCCTTTTAACGGCTGCACACATGTCAGAGGCAGGCCAAACTAATTTATTCCCAATTTCTCTATAGACACAGAGGCTTTTTCCCAGTTTTTAAAATTATTACTAACCACACAGCAATAAATATTCTTGAACTTACATCTTTATGCACAATACATAAGATTGATTTCTAGAGGTAGACTAGTTGGGTCTTGAAATCTGTTTTTGTTTTTAAACTATTAAAACATTCTCAAGGAACCCTTCACTCAAGGGTGTATGTAAAATCTAGTTTTAAGAAATGACTTTAGTTCCTGAAGATCTGGCTGACCCTGGCAACCTTAGTCATATGAGGGGTTAACAGGAGACTGGATTAATAGAATGTTTGGAATCAGAAGACCAAGAGCACTGAATACAGAGTCTTTGTAACTCTTTGATGGGTTAAATGGGAGGTTTGGGGGTTGAGATTGCAGCACATGAAGGGAATCAAGAGCTCACTACCATTTACAAGTACAAAGTTTATGCTTGGAATTCCATTTCAGGTGTGAAAATTCTAGATAATAGGCTAGCACTAAACTAAATTAAACTGGTTGAATAGTCATCAGTTCTTAGTCCTTTGCAGTGATTTTTTTTTTTCTCCTTGTAGGGAGATTTCATTCTGAAGATTGAGCCTCCTCTAGGGTGGAGTTTTGGTAAGTTAACAAATAGCCAGGTATACTCTGTAAAGGATTAGGTTATATGCTGAATATTAATTTAAATTGACAGAGTGCATAGATTGTTAAAATATTAAGGATTCCTTTCTAGTGTGGAAGAGGGTTTTTTTGGTTTTTTTTTTTAACTGCCTTGCCCCTATTACTTTAGAGTAGATTGGATTTACTTTAGACCTACTTTAAGATTTTCTGTCACGTTTCTTACAGTTGGCATCTTTTCTTGTACCTCTCAGAAAACTCCACCTTAGCAGCTTCGTTCATTAAGTGTCAGTAGAACTTGATGAATATAGAGATCAGGAGTCGGGACTTGGTTCCTCTTCCAGGATGGCTTCTTTCATAGCCCCCTCAGTGTTTTGTTTTGTTTTTTGTTGTTTTTTTTTTTCCCTCAGTGTTTTTAAAAAAAATTTTTCAGTGAATTAATGGCAACATTAAACATTGTGAGACTTGACATAAAAATCCAGATTTACTTCTCTTAAGAGATCAGAAGATCTGACAACCTTGGGCCTTACCAGCTCTGTGACGACCTTGGACGAGTTACTTCCGCTGGGTTGGCGTCCGTCTTCTCACTAGGGGTCAGGAGAGTAGTAGTACCTGCCTCACAGGCTACTGGAGGATTAATGGACCAGTGTATTTATGTGTTCAGAATCGCTGGCACATAATTGGCAATTAATTAGTAAACACTTAAAAGCAGTCTTTCCGCACACATACAAACAAAAGCTCCAGACTTTCCTGAGGTGACTGTCTTTTAGCAAAGTCAGAGGAGCGGGAGTGGGCTGGATCAGAAGAAGGGGTCCTGCTGTGACGTGGCTGGTGTTTTTGGAGAGCAGAGCCTTGACGTTTCGGTAGAGGGTGTGTGACCCCAGTTCTGTAGCTTGGGGGGAGACGTGGAGGGCCCAATTGTTCCTACCAGGCCTGCCTGTGTGTTAGAGGGGGAAGAACTGAGTCCCTGCTGTCACAGTGGCAGCGACAGCCAACTCGCATCTGGGTGACAAGCTCTTTCTCAATTCATGGCCTGGGGTGCCTGGCTGGTGCAGTCCAGAAAAGTGGAGGGGAGTCAAAGCCAACCCACGGCCAGAGAGACGACAAATCGGCCAGAGAGGTCACAGATCGGTGGCTTGCAGGAGTGTTTTGTTTGAATCCCCTCCCTTCTTGTCAGTTCTTCTTCTTTTAATAAGTTTTTAAATTAAATTATAGCATACTTTCTGAAAATTGTACTCATCACAGGGATATCAGGCGATGAATTTTCACAAAACAAACACACTCACATAACCACCACTTAGATGACAAGACAGAACCTGACCAGCACCCAGAAGTGCCCTTGCTAATCGCACCGCCCGACCTAAGATTATAGATTATTTTGTCTGTTTTGAACTTCATGTAAATAGAATCGCACAGGGTACGTTTTTGTGCCTGGTTTCTCTCTCTTGACAATTTTCACAGAATTCATCCTTATTATGTGTTATTATGTGTTAGTATATTAGTTCATTCTACTGCTGTGTGAATATCAAATGATTTACCCCCTCTACTGTTGGTGGACATTTGGGTTGCGCCCCAGTTTTGGCCACTAGGAGCAGTGCTCCTGCGAACATCCTTGTACATATCTTGTGGTGCACACATGTCTACATTTCTGTTGAGTATATACCCGGGTGGAATTGCTGGGCGATAGACTTTTTACATGTTCAGCCCTAGTATAGATTGCTGGACAGCCAAGGTTGATGTCGCGGAACTTTGCTCTACCAGCCGTGTGTAAGAGTTCAGACCTCCACATCCTCTGGCTGTCAGTCTCTTTCATCTTAGCCGTCCTGGTGGTGGAGTGGTGGCCTCGCACTGTGCTTTTTTTTTGTTTGTTTGTTTGTTTGTTTGTTTGTTTTGTGGTATGCGGGCCTCTCACTGTTGTGGCCTCTCCCGTTGCGGAGCACAGGCTCCGGACGCGCAGGCTCAGCGGCCATGGCTCACGGGCCCAGCCGCTCCGCCGCATGTGGGATCCCCCCGGACCGGGGCACGAACCCATGTCCCCTGCATCGGCAGGCGGACTCTCAACCACTGCGCCACCAGGGGAGCCCTCGCACTGTGCTTTTGATTTGCATTTCCTGATGGTCCATGAGATTGAGCACTTTTTCATATGTTTCCTGGCCATTTGGATATCCTCTTTTTGTGAGCTGCCTGTTCAAGGTTTTGTCCGTTTTTCACTGGTGCTTTCCCCTGTGTATGTGCGTCATTCTTCATTTTACCAGAAATTCTCTTGACTGGTCCATTTTTTCCTCTGCTTCTCACTTCACGGTCTTCCGAACCTTTTAAAAACTCAACTTTAACCCCTATTATAATGAACTCTTCAGTTTTTTTTTTAAAATTTGACTTAGTTGCTAATATTGAAAAATCAGGACACGGCACATAAAATCCAGATTTCCAGTTGTTCTTGAGAAGGTGGAAGCTTGGGCAGCGCTGGGTCACGTGGCAGTAGAAGCTGTCCCCCTTTTTCCATTTGCTGCAGTCTGCCCTTGGCCAGTCTGCTGACTTCTAATCCACCGGGTTACTATGGACATTGGAGTTTACAGTCCTGGTATAATGTGGCCGAACTCCTGTACTTGGTCAGGAGACAGATGTGGAGCCAGACTTTTGGGGTTGAATTTGGGCTCTGTCCCTCACAAGCTCTGTGATTTTAGGAGATTCTTTAACCTTCCTGTGCCCCACTTTACCCCTCAATCGGCTGCAGATGTTACTACCTACCTCTAAGATAGTTGTCAGGATTAAGTGTACTTAGCTCAGTGCCTGGTCTCTGGTGGGCGTGCAGTAATAAAACTCTTTGGCACTCACTGGATTTTCCGTGGGACTCTGAGATACAGCTCAGCTGCAAGACTGTTACAGAAGTATATTACACTGCAAACTCTGGTTCCCTTTGGGGTGGGGGAGTGGGTGTCAGGATGTAGGGGTGGGAAGGAGACTTTCCCTGCGTACCTCCTTGTGCCTTCGGATTTCAAGCCATGTGAGTGGCTCAGAAGTGAATACAGTGACAATTAAGCAGTTCAATGTGTTTTACGCCGACAGTTTCATCCTGTCCCAGAACTCAGCTTGCTCTTGTGTCCTGTACCCTGTTCCCCCCTCCCCCTGTCATTGGGCAGAGCCAACCACCGTGGAGCTCTATGTGGATGGTGTGAGCGACATCTGCACGAAGGGCGGGGACGTCAACTTCGTGTTCACGGGCTTCTCCGTGAATGGAAAGGTTTGGCATTTGTCACATTCGCTCTGTGGTACATACTGGGTCTTCTCTTACCTTTAAAAAAGCAAGATGTTTTTAAACTGGGGGCTTTGAGCCCACAAGGGACCCACAGATGAGCTTCAAGAGGGCCTGGGAGCTCAATGAAATTGCATGTAAAACGTAGCGGGTGTTTTTAGGGGCCGGGTCTAGGTTGCTGGTCACTCCCCTGTCCGAGTATAGATACCAGGATGGCTTTTTAGAGGGACAGGTTCTCAGGGGAGAGTTCCCCCTCCCTGCACCCAGCAACGTGGTTGAGATGCGCATATTTATTGCCTTCCTTTTCTTCATGGTGGGTTTATTCTCCTTTCCCTTGACCCTGAGAGTGAGGGCCTTTGGTCCCGGCTTTTTGTGTGGGTTTCTTGTTAGAGATGGGGACCCTGGGTATTTATTCTTTCGCAGTGGTTTGTAAAATAATTGTGCATCTTTAATTGAAGGTGTCTTAGAGTCAATGAAACAAAGTGTCATTTTACTGTTGCTGTTCCCTCTCCCTGTCCCCAAGCCTCCCTGGGAAGGGTATCCACAATCTGTACCATCTTTTCCAAGGAAACTTGACCCAAAGAAGGTCATGGGCTTCGTGTGGGGAGCAGGATGGACCGTGCGGCTGGGAGGAGGACGTTGCTGCTGGGTGGCTCCTAACTCCTCCGTCTCCATGGCAGGTTCTCAGCAAAGGGCAGCCCCTGGGGCCCGCAGGAGTTCAGGTGTCTCTGAGAAACACAGGCACAGAAGCAAAGATCCAGTCCACAGTCACACAGCCTGGCGGAAAGTGAGTCATGCATGTTACGCCCTGCCCTGAGGCTAGAGCCGGGCCCTGATGTGGGGGGAGCTTTGGATTTAGGGAGACCTGCGTTCAAATCCTGTTTCGGCCTCTTAACTTCAGTCGGGTTCCTGCCCCTCAGGGCCTCAAGTTCCTCATCTGTAAAATGGAAGTCATTTGACCCGTTACATCTAGCGTTGATGCAATGATTAAATATGAGATAAATAAAGCACCTGCTGCAGGGCCTGGCATATGGTAGCCCTTCATTTAATGGTTGGGACTGGCTCTGGAGCCCGACAGCCTGGGTTTGAATCCTGGTTCCCCCATTTGCTAGCTGTCTGCCCCGGAGCAAGTTACTTAACGCCTCTGTGCCTTCGTTTCCTTATTTATAAATGAGGATAATCATGGAACCTACCTCTTAAGGTTATTGAGAAGATTAAATTGCGATATTATCGTTTCAAACTGTCTGGCATAGAATATGTGCTTAATAACTTAGCTCAATACAGATTAGCTCAATTACGATTTTTAAAAATCATTTTATCGGGCTTCCCTGGTGGCGCAGTGGTTGAGAGTCCGCCTGCCGATGCAGGGGACACGGGTTCGTGCCCTGGTCCGGGAAGATCCCACATGCCGCGGAGCGGCTGGGCCCGTGAGCCATGGCTGCTGAGCCTGCGTGTCCGGAGCCTGTGCTCCGCGGCGGGAGAGGCCGCAGCAGTGAGAGGCCCGCATACCGCAGAAAAAGAAAAAAATCATTTTATCACTATTACATCACAGTCATTTTGTAGTTGGAACTAACGACTATTTAATTAACCTTGCTGAGTCATATTTAAAGCATTTATGTAATGGATTTATATCGTTGAGTTGTAAATGTTAATAGATATGCCAAGATTAATATCAGAATAGTTCCACCTGATAATGTTGGAAGCATGCAAATCACCACTGACTACTTCAATACACAAATATGACTAAACTGCAGAATAGAAGTTTGTAATGAGTCTGTCAAGTACATCATCCAATTTTTAAATGATGATTGTTGAAATTATATTTCAGTTTTGAAAAATACTTATTGATCCCTCTCCAACCCCCTCCCCTGATCTGTAGAGGATCAGAGGAGGGGGTTGAATGTGGGACTTGCATTTTCTCTAGTTTCAGTAATTTGCTGCTGACCGAGCTGGGAAAAGTGACTTGAACTTTCCGAATCACTTTCCAAATCTCTTTGCTGTGCGCTAACTAAACTGACAGTAACATGCAGAACCGGGATGCTATGAACGTGAGGTAGAGGCTGAATCTTACCCAGGCCAAAATCCAGTGGCAGTGTCAACTCTTTTGTAGCAAATTGATTTCCAGGCTCTATCCAGTTATTACAGGCAACATTGGATGTAATAAAATACCACCACAGAAGAAGAAATTGCATGAAATTTTTGGAGTTCATATTGCTGGAATTAGCCCTTTCATGGTCCGATGCTTTGCAAATCTAAAGAGCTAAATGTGTCAGAATCCTGGTAGTGGTGCTTCCATCCTCAGCTCATCCCACTCTGGTCTTGGTTTGTTCACAGCTGCTAGAATAATCTTTGTCAGCTTCTGGTTTCATCACAGTTGCTTTGTGCAAGAACCCAGATTGGCTTCTATTTGTGTCTGATAACAGGTCTTAATAAACTCTGGGGTAGGAGTCAAGCTCATTGTCACCTGCCCTCCCCTAACGCTTAGTGTCATCTTGTGTAAGCGTCCGTCTCAGCTTATTGGGTCTGTCCTCTGTTCTTTATCCACCTCTCGTCCATTCCCACTTCTTCTGCTTTGGATGCTTCCCTTCTCTCCTGTTCATGCCTCTCACTCTGTTAACACACACTTGAATGTTCTGTGACTGATCCTTGCTGAACCACAGGGACTGGTTTTTAGGCCAGAAATTTCTGGGGTTAAGGGAAACATGAGCCTTCCTTCCCATTAGCACACGAACCCCTCTCCTTGCACACAGCCAGTGCCCAATAAGTGTTGTCTGATGAGGATTTGTACAGCGAAGGATTGAATTTCATTTATGCTCATTTAACTGGCTAAGGGCAAGTTCGTGATAACTCAAACATTATTTTCTTATGCTTCCAATAGTTGTCCTAAAATTAGAAGTGCATGAGTTGTTGGCAGAAAGTGAAGTGGTATTTTGTATTTCTCAGGTTTGCGTTTTTTAAAGTTCTTCCTGGAGATTACGAAATCCTTGCAACTCATCCAACCTGGCCATTGAAAGAGGTGAGCATTTATTTCAGTTATGTCGATGGCCATGCCAACAGTGTGCTGGTCTGGGGACAAATGTAGAGGTTTTCAATTCCAGGTATGAAATGATTTTATGGTTTTTCTAGAAGTCGATGGAAAAAAACAATGGTGCTGCTGATTAGTTTGGTGGTACTTATACAGGAAAACTCCCTCCATGTAGCAGATGTTGCTTATATTGGTTTCAGTTTTAGGTAACAACATTGTCATCCTGCTGTGAAATTGGTCTGTTATTAACTGTAGCTATTTTAAGCCAAGTCAACACCAGAAGGACCCGATGAGATTATTTTATTGTTCTTTTTTTAGTCTGTAACAGCAATCTATAAATATACTTAACAATTTAGAAACTCTTGTACATGTGCCCAAGGAGAATGTATAAGAATGTTTATTGCAGCTTTGTTTGTAGTAACAGAATACTATAAACAACCTAAATGTCCATTAAGAGGAGAATGGATTGTGGTTTCATCACACAGTAGAATTCTGTATGTCAGCAATAATGAATGAACCAGAGCTATGCATATCAATATGACTGTGCTTAAAAGCATAAAGTTGAAGGGAAAAGGCAAATTGCTGAAGGATAAGGAAATGTGATACCATTTATATAGTCAATAAAAACACTTACGATAATACCACTTATGGATACATTCACATGTAGAAAATTGTAAAGACGTGAGTGGGAATGGCAAACAGTATGTTCATTATGGTACTGATGTTTGTAGAGGGAGGGAGGAAGGGGACGTGGGCATCTGCAAGGGTCTAGAATTGTGTTTCTTCTCTTTTATTCTTTAGCTGGTTGGAACTGATATAGGTGTCCTTTGGTATAGATCCCTATATCTATTTTTTGTTTGACTGAAATAGTTTATAACAAAAGATAAAAAAAGGAAGAAAAATACTAAGCGAGGTTCTGTAATAACTGTGAAGAAACAAATTGAAGTTAAGACTTAAAGAACATTTTGACAGGCTTAGTTTTTATATTAGTTTTGAGGCTGCGTCTCATTTTTTTGCTAAAGAAACATCAATATTTCAGTTTTTACCTTGTAAGTTTTACGCATTTATAATTGATGATATAGTTTCACACCTAGATATGTCTGTATTCTTTTTATGACTTTGTTTTCAGGATTTTTCTCTTCTGGGCAACATTGAAAAATGTTTCATTTGAAACCCCATAGCTTACACATTATAAATAGAATACATTTTAAGGTTTGCATTGTCTGTTAATTGTATACATAAAGGAATTTGAGTTTATTCATGTAAAATTGTGTTTTAAAGTAAAGCAGGCTGTTAAAAGTCAGGATAATGGCTGCCCTTTGGGGGAGTAGTGACTGGAAATGAGCATGAGGGGAGCTTCTAGGGTGCTGGTTCTGTTCTGTGTCTGGGTGTTGGATGCATGGTGAGTTTGGGAAAATCACTGTGCTGGACACTGAGACTGTGTGCAGTGTTCCCCATGTGAATTATACTTTGACAAAGAGTTTAAAAATACACACATACATACCATTAACCATGGAAAAAAATAAAGCATGTTCATTAAAAAAATTGGAACATACAGAAGAGCATAAAGGAGCGGAAGTGGAAAATCTGGAAGGTGGAAAACTGTAAAAGAGGTAAATTGTTACCATCTAGACGAAATCACCATCATCTCCATTTTGCCACAGTTCCCTTCACTTCATTTTGCGAATTAAAAAACAGTTGTTATGGTACTACACGTGCAATTTTGTATGTTGCTTCCCCCCAGTTAATATTTTAGTGTCAGCATGTCCTCGTGTTGTTAAACGCTTTGTGTTTATTCTTTTGGAAGTTGACATCTTCTCTTGTAGGCGAGCACCACTGTACGAGTAACGACCTCCAACGCCAATGCCGCGGGCCCCCTCATAGTGGCTGGCTACAACGTGTCTGGCTCTGTCCGCAGTGACGGGGAACCCATGAAAGGGGTGAAGTTTCTTCTCTTCTCTTCTTTAGTAACCAAAGAGGTAAGCAAAGAAGAGTGAAGAACAAGAGAGATTGTGGGCAGGGCTGGGGGCACGGGGGATCACAGACTAAGAATACACGGTTTCAAATGCAGGTCAGTTTCAGACTAGAAGACAAACGTCCGGATACCAAAGGGGAAAGCTGGGGGGTGGGGAGGGATAAATTAGGAGCTTGGGATTAACAGATAAACACACCACTACATATAAAATAGATAAACAGCAAGGTTCTACTGTGTAGCACAGGGCACTATATTCAATATCTTGTAATAAGCTATAATGGTGAAAGAATCTGAAAAAGAATATATATATGTGTAACTGAATCACTTTGCTGTATACCAGAAACTAACTCAACGTTGTAAACCAACTATACTTCAATTTAAAAAAAAGTAAATAAAAAATAAAATGCAGGTCAAGGTTGATTTATGGTTTCAGCATTTAAGAACCTTGTGTTTCTCTGTTGACTCACAAGAAATTGAATGTCTGCACTGGGAGGCAGTGGAATTCAGTGGAAAGTGCACTGCCTTTGAAATCAGACAGACCCAAGTTCAGACAAATCCCAGCTCTGCCTCTGACCAGCTGTGTGAACTTGGGCCACTCCAGTTTCTTACCTGGAGGATGGTGACCATTTTTAACTTCTCAAACTTGAATGTAAAGATTTTATAATCTACTATGTCCTCTGCTCTGTCCTAGGTTTCAGAAATATATATTTTGTGAAATAAAACTTATACAAGTTTTTTTTAAATTAATTAATTTATTTATGGCTGTGTTGGGTCTTTGTTTCTGTGCGAGGGCTTTCTCTAGTTGTGGCAAGTGGGGGCCACTCTTCATCGCGGTGCGCGGGCCTCTCACTATCGCGGCCTCTCCTGGTGTGGAGCATAGGCTCCAGACGCGCAGGCTCAGTAATTGTGGCTCACGGGCACAGTTGCTCCGTGGCATGTGGGATCTTCCCAGACCAGGGCTCAAACCCGTGTCCCTTGCATTGGCAGGCAGATTCTCAACCACTGGGCCACCAGAGAAGCCCCTACAAGTATTTTTAAAGCATGGCTATTTGATAATAATCAGAACATGTAAGTGGAAAAGGAAGTCATTTTGGGTTTTTTCTCCTGGCCTAGGATGTCCTGGGCTGCAACATCTCCCCAGTGCCTGGGTTCCAACCCCAAGACGAGAGTCTGGTGTATTTGTGCCACACGGTCTCCAAAGAAGACGGCTCCTTCTCCTTCTCTTCGTTGCCGAGTGGAGGCTATACTGTGGTGAGTGAAGTCGACTTCCATTCTGTTTATGTTTGGGACACATATCAACGGGAAAAGTCAGTGCCATTTGGATATCAAAGGACTGAATGGTTGGCCTGCAGTTCCATAAACATTTTATTTAGCAGTTACTGAAGATGTAACTCTGTCCCCTCAGTAACAGCTGGGAATAGTGCAAGTCTTTCTCTTGCACAAATCTGAAACAGTTATGATTAATAGTGTCTCTTTGCCTGCTTTGAACCCCTAGTTATTTGTGGGCTGCTGGATTGAGTGTTAATATTGATGGTTGAATCATGTTATTGGCTCTTGGTAATTAACCGACTTTTTCTTCCAGATACCATTCTATAGAGGGGAGAGGATTACCTTTGACGTTGCTCCTTCTAGACTTGACTTTACAGTGGAACATGACAGCCTGAAAATTGAGGTAAGGCCTCTCTGTTGGAGTTCCCATCCCTGGGCACAGGTGTTGCAAATGTGTTAAAAAAATCAGTTTATCTAGAAGTACTGTTGGAAAAAACAGAATGTTGTACTCTCTTCCACTTCATTCTGGGATCCACTAGATCCTTCACCTCTCTCACATAATGTCTTTATCTTAGAGAATTAGAGCCCTATTTACATCTACTTCATTCAATGAAATATATTTACCAAGTGTCAATGACATATATTTTAGGTACTATTCTAGCGATGGGCATATAGCAGTGACCCAAAGAGGCAAAAGTTCCTGTTTTTGTGGAATTCATGTTCTAATGGCAGAAAGAGACAATATACTTAAAAATAAGTAAATAAGAAAGTATATGAGAAAGTCTTTGTTCTTTAGAAACATAAAGCAAGAAAGGAGATTATATAGTTTCAAGGTTAAGATAGGGTTGAGGTCTCATAGGTTGTTCTTGGGAAGGCCTTAGGGTGAAGGTGACTTTTGAGTAACAACCTGAAGGGGAAGAGGCAACGAACTGTACTTACATCTGTGGGAAGAGTGTTTAAGACAGGGAATGGCAGGTGCAAAGGTCCTGAGGCAGGAGTGTGGCCAGAAGGTTTAGGGAACCCCAGAAAGGCCAGGGTGGCTGGAATGGAGCAAGTGAAGAAGGGAGGAAGAGGAGAGAGTGTCAGAGAGATGGTCGGGTAGGTTGTGCAGGTCCTGGTGGGCCATTCTGGGTAACAGTTGGCACCACTGAAAGGTTCTGAGCAGAAGAAGAGGTGTGTCCCCTCCAGCTGCCATGTTGAGAAGAGTCTGCAGGGGGCAAGGTGGAAGTGAGGGACCAGTTGAATAGGTGAGAGCTGACAGAGCCCGCAGTGGAATGACAGGTGGGGTGATGGATGGGGTGATACAGGCCCTAAAATAGATGGTAAATGTGTTTTTCATCATAGTTCTATCTTTAATTACAGACGTAGAAAATGGTTACTGTAGAAAATTTGCTAGATAGAGCAGATCCCCGAAGAAAACAGCAGTCTTTCATAAGTGGACCACCCAGTGTTACAGTTATTGAAAAAATTAAATTTAATCGTTTTATTTTAATGTTACATTAGAAAGTACTGTGTTAAAGTAGCTTAAACTGGTGGGAGCTAGCTTTTAGGTCACATTCTCAGTGGGGTTCTCACTCTGCCTTTTAAGATTCAGTAAAGCATTTGACTGTAGCGCTGTGCCCTGGAGGGGGGATGGAAGGGTGAAGGTCAAGTCCTTCGTGCTTCAAGGGGCTTGCACAGAAGGATGGGGGCAGGTGAGTGGGGAAAGACATTTCCAGATCACAACCAAATGAAAGGTTTTAAACAGACATGAATGGAATTTCAGGGAGTGGCTTGTAAGCTGTATGAGGTCGGGACCGTTGAGTCTTATTCCTTAGTGTATTCCTAACACGTGATTTAGTGCCAGGTACATGGTAGGTGCCTAATAAAAGTGATTGTTGAGTGAATATATAATTTAATAGGTGGGTTAACCACGTCTTTTTAGAAGGATCAAGAAGAGCTACCTGGGCTTCCCTGGTGGCGCAGTGGTTGAGAGTCCGCCTGCCGATGGCAGGGGACACAGGTTTGTGCCCCCATCCAGGAGGATCCTAAAAAAAAAAAAAAAAAAAAAAGAAGAAGAAGAAGAGCTACCTGACTAAAGAGGAAGCCATTTTCTTAGAGCTCAAATGCTGTTGCATATATGCGTGCATATATGCGTGGATGCATCCATCCATTCATTCAGGAGTCATTTATTGAGTGCCTACTGTGTAGCAGGTGACTGAGTCAGAAAAGGTCCCTATCTTCATGAAGCTCACATTCTAGTGGGAGGTAGACAAACTAGAAGAAATCAAACAAGGACATACCAGATATTTGGGAGGTTTTTGCTGAAGCCTAGAAAGTAGGTTAGTGTGATGGACAGTAACTGGCTGGGGCGTGAGGCAGGGGCTCCCGAGAGAGGGTAGTTAGAGCATCTCAGAGGTGGTGACAGTTTGAGCTAAACCTGAAGGACGAGAAGGGGCGGCCTCTCCCCCGTCCTCTGCAGGTGTGGGAGGAAATCCAGGCTGAGGGAGCAGCTGGTGTGAAAGCCCCTCGTGGGGAAAGCATGCAGGAACCCAAGATCAGGGTGGCTGGAGCCCTGCTGAGTGCAGAGAGCCAAGCCCTGGCCCTCACAAGTGAGGAGGCCCCAGACACATAAACCAAGCGGAAGACAAGACGTGGGAAGGGGCTGCGGGTGGGTGAGCTGGCAGGGAGCTGGCTGGCACGGGGTACCAGGAGAAGGCAGCGTAGGCAGGGGTGCTGAGTGGCGGTGTGAGGGGCATGAGGGGGGCTTCTGCGGCTCAAGCACATGACAGCCTCCTCCCTGTTCTTCATCTTCTAGCCTGTGTTCCACGTCATGGGATTCTCTGTCACTGGGAGGGTCTTGAACGGACCTGAAGGAGAGGGTGTCCCGGACGCGGTGGTCACCCTGAACAACCAGATCAAAGGTGGGCAGACACGTTGGGCCCTGGCCTGTTTGTCTGGGCTGGGTTTTGCTCACAGAGAGGAATGGAAAGGAAAGAAAATCTTAACGACTCTATGAAAACATGCCAGCTTTTGGTCTCGAGTATCCCTGTGTAGATGAGGGCTACACAGTTGTTTTTGTCTCATCCTTTGTTGGCCTGTTTTTGTTTTACAGTCAAAACAAAAGCCGATGGCTCGTTCCGTCTGGAGAACATAACAACCGGGACGTACACCATCCACGCCCAGAAGGAGCACCTCTACTTTGAAACCGTCTCAATCAAAATCGCACCCAACACGCCTCAGCTGGCTGACATCATCGCCACAGGGTAAGGCGGGCGTGCGGGGCCTGGAAGCGCCGGTGCTTACGTTGGCGGCCAGTGGAGGACAAGACCACCTTCTGTCTGACCGTGCGTTTCTGCCAAGGGTCCACATCCAGTCTCAGACACCTATGGAGAAACTCAGGCTGGCTTCTTTAGAAAGATCAGAGCTAAGTGTTATAAACTGAAGGTGCTTAACTGTTAGCTGCTTCAAGAAAGTCATCTTGCTTCAAAGTTAAAATGGGTTCAAGTTAGGAGAAGATCTGTTACACCTGACTTCACATCTGTGAGCCTGCCTTGGCTTCACTGGAAGATAATGTAGTTGGTTGAGAACGTTTGCTGTAAGATGCTTCGGGTCGTTGTCACAGTTCTTCCCACTTTGTACTTATTGTGAGTTGTGAGGGGATATCCCGTGGTTGAATTCCTGTAGTTTTACCAAGTAGTGACAGTGCCTAGTGCAGAGAACCCTGGCCTTGGAGTCAGAGTTTGGGTCTTTCTCTTATCCGTGTGTTACCTATAGAATGGGGAGGCTGCCATCCCTCCTTGGCAATAGGTGCTCACTAAACAGTAACTTAACGGGGTGGGGGTTGGTGAGCAGGGTCTGCGTGGAGAGAAGCCTCTCAGAGCAGCGCGGTGCGGATGGGGGCATAGCACTTGGTGTTGCTGGAGTGTAAAGTGCTGGGTGGATGAAGGGGACAGATGTCAGAGGGCCTCCTCACTCGCTGTTGGAAGACGGGGATTTTCACCACCAGGGAGAAAAGTTAAGGGGCCGGTGAACGGTGTGAGCACGGAAGTAATGTGGTTAGATTTTTGTCTTCAGTGAGACACTGTGGTGCCACGGCTGGGGGGAAGGCCTCGAAGGGGAGAGGAGAGGGTGCGGGAGGCCTGAAAGCAGAGTTGACGAGGGCCTGTCTTATGGGGAAGTCAGGGACAGATCGGGAAGATGTCTCAGGGTTCCCAGCCTGAGAGGCAGGATGGCTGTGGACGGGGAGAGGAGCCTGTCGGGGATGAAGCTTCAGTTTTGGCCGCGGCGGTCCATAGGCCCACTAGGTGGCGCTCTCCACCACGTGCTTGGATAGATTGTAAATCAGGAAGACTCGGCCGCAGGTGGCAGCCAGAACCTCGAATGTGTAAGAGCAGGTAGAAGTGGATCAGTGGACCGGAAATAGAATGTCAGCCTTCGAGGGGCGGTCTTAGGAGAACCTGGGGTGGGGGTTTAGGTGTGACCTCCCGACGGTCTCGGAGGTCCAGGAGCTGAGCCCTGAAGGCATGCTTTATTGGCTTGGTCGCTGAGGAGGTGACCGTTGTCTGTAGGCAGGCGGGGGGTCCGGGTCCGGGGTTCAGTGTTGAAAGGCAGGTGAGGAAGCAGAGCACCCGTGGAGCCTGCTGCTGTGTGTGCCGTGGTGGAGCCTCAGGAAGTGACTCCTGGGCTGCAGTTCTCCCTGCTTCCCTCATAAACAGTTCTGAGCAGCGACTCCAGGTGAGCCACCATGATAAGTGCTGGGTGTGTACAGGGAACCAGGCTAACGTCACAAAGGCAGGGGTCCAGGAGACAGACTGAAGACGAGGAGTCAGTGACGGTAAGTTGGGGTGGGTGTGCAGGAAGAGCTCGGGGACTCTGAGGGGACTTCGTTTAGGTGGGGCGCTGTGGGAGCCGAGACCTTTGGGAGGACCGAAAGGTAGCCGAGTGGAGGGCTTGGCAGGCAGAGGGGACAGCGTGTGCCAGGGCCTGGAGGGGACAGAGGAGCTCTGGGGTCGGGTTGGGGACAGCCAGCGTGGCTGGGGGCAACGGTGAGGCTGGAGGGCCACGTGGCCTTGTAGCCGTCTTGTGGGGATGGGCTTCTCCCCAAGTGAAGTGGGAAACCATTGATGAGTTTTCATCAAGGGAGCCGCGTGGATCAGGGCATTTTGGAAAGTTTTGGGGTTTTTTTGTCTTTTTTTTCTCCCGACTGCTGTGTGAAGAGTGGATTGGAGGAAAGCCAGAGTATAAGTGGAGGGCGTAGATGGGAGGTGTGACAGTTGTCTGGAGGAGGTGGTGACTGGTGGGACCTGGGACCCTGCTGGTGGGGGAGGGAGGAGGCGTAGGTGGATTTGATGAGTGATATGGAGGCTTTGTGCATCAGAGCCCAGGTTTCCTATTTGAGCATCAGGGTAGATTGAGGAGGTGCCATTCATGGAGATGAGAGAACGTAATTTAATTTTATATTTATTTTCTTCTTTAAAGTGGAATATTTGGGTCAAAGAAAGAGAAACAACATTTGTTGAGCATAATTGGAAAAATTCATCATTTTCCTTTTGGTCCGTTTGCCTTTTAATTCATTGATATTTCTTACTCTTTCTGCTTTTCCCTTTTAAAAAAATTATTTGCTAATTTATTTGAAAATCAAACTCTGACTTCTGTCTAAATGGCAACGAGAATATAGTTGTCTTATGATGCACCAAAATTACTGATTTCTCTTCATTAATGTATTAAATCCTGATGAAATAGTTTATTGACACATCAATTTTTAAGAGCTTCAGTATAACAAAACACTGTCTTACTGGCTTTTTAGTTCTTTTTCTAAACTAAAACAATATATATTTGAGGTTTAGGGTAATTGGACACTTATCTTTTATTGAGAGTACGAGCTAAAACTGATTGTATGGTTAAAATATTTAAAACTTAGGCAAAGAGGTTCAACTTGGAATGAATAAGGGGACTTGCCCCCCGACATGGGCAGAAATGAAGGGAATATGGAAGGTCCTTGAGAATAATTCCATCAGTAGTCCCTTCCTATCCATTTTCTCTGATAGTACACAGTAGGGAACCAAAAGGCAAGCCTTTGAATCTAGATCAGGGGCTGGCACACTTTGTCAAGGACCAGAGAATAAATATTTCAGACTTCATGGGCTGATAAGGTCTCTGTGACAAAACCCGCTACAGACAGTTCATAAATGAACGGGCTTGGCTGTGTTCCAGGAAAACTTTATGTGTGGACACTGATGTCATAGTAGCATGTCGTTTATTGTGTCATGAAATAATCTTTTGATTTTTTTTTTCCCCCTTTAAAAGTGTGAAAACCATCTTAGCTCACGGTCCCTCCTGAAACAAGTGGCTGGTGTGACTTGGCCCGTGGGCTGTGGCGTCTTGCCCCTCACTGTCCAGCCTGAGCCCCCATGGCCAGGCTGGTCACATCCCTTTAGGGAGACGGCTGTGCTCTCCTTCGCTCCCAGACTTCACACACACAGCGTTCCACCGCCTTCTTGTTCCTTCTGCTGTTTTTTCTTTGCAGCATAGTGGGTGTGCCAGCATTTAGTGCACCCCGTAATTATCCAGCGCTAAATCTGGCATTTTTTATTCTCCTTCTGTCAAAAGGCACAACTGATTTTTTATCTAAAGTGATTCTCTTTAAGATTAGAAAATATTATCTTTAGGCAGTTGAAGAAGCGATTGTGGCCTCCAGCTGTGGGACATTATTACACTTAAACGCACCGTCTAAAAATGAAGACGGTCACTCCACGGATGCCGGGCTTCGTTGGTGTTTATTAGTGAGCAGATGTGCCCTTCATGTGCTTCTGGAGGTGTGCCTTGTAGCACTTTACACACTGCTCATTGCAGTCTCCAGTCTGAGCCATTACCTTAATAGGGCTTTTCACTTATAAGTTGCTTCTGTGGCTCCTAGCTCCTAAAGAGTTCAGTTTTAGCTCTGCATTTTTGTTTAACTTAATTACCTTTACTATTCAGATCTCTCAGATTGCTTTTATCTGTGCATTATATATAATCACAGGCAAGGAAGGCGTCTTTGATAACCCTGCCTTGTTTTATCCCCTGGGTAATACCACACTTTCATAGGCAGCTTACAGCTCTTGTCCGTACGCGGGCCTCTCACTGTTGTGGCCTCTCCCATTGCAGAGCACAGGCTCCAGACGCACAGGCTCAACGGCCAGGCTCACGGGCCTAGCAGCTCCACGGCATGTGGGATCTTCCCGGACCGGGGCACGAACCCATGTCCCCTGCATCGGCAGGCGGACTCTCAACCACTGCGCCACCAGGGAAGCCCAGCTCTTGCTTTTAAGGACTAGTCCACATTCTCAGTTCGAAGCTGCTCCACCATCCACGACCCAATTATCTGAAGCATTTTTATCATCCACAGATTGTTTGAAAATTGCCTCTGCAGTGGGAGATGGCCAGATGTCACCCAGAACATACAAACAGCCCTGCCCCGGGCCCTCGCTCTGCCTTTTCCTTATGCAGAAAGAGGTCCAATCT
Source organism: Neophocaena asiaeorientalis asiaeorientalis (assembly GCF_003031525.2). NCBI lineage: Eukaryota > Metazoa > Chordata > Mammalia > Artiodactyla > Phocoenidae > Neophocaena > Neophocaena asiaeorientalis. The sequence continues at coordinate 10,529,748 of NW_020173198.1, read as the reverse complement.
TCTTTCTAAAGGTTGCTTTTAAAACTGGAGTCATTTTGGCTACATTCCTATCTCTTCATTAAGATCATACTAGTCTGAGGGACGAGGGCTGAAAGAGGGATGCATAGTTTGGGTTGCTAAGCACCTTTCCTGTGATAATTGAGTTCTCATGCTGGAATGAACGGTCCCCTTGTTGCAGGTTCAGTGTCTGTGGCCAGATATCAATCATTCGCTTCCCCGACACTATCAAGCAGATGAGTAAATACAAAGTTGTCCTGTCCTCTCAAGACAAGGACAAGTCTTTGGTCACCGTGGAGATGGATGCTCAGGGATCATTCTGTTTTAAAGCAAAACCAGGGACCTACAAAGTCCAGGTATGACGAGTTTTGTTCTATTTAAGATATTTGAAAAAAACACCAATGATTTTAAAAGGGTTATTTTAAAATGGGGTTAGAGAAGGAGCATTTCCATTCCCAACTTCTTATTTTGAAATCTTTACATTCCTGCATGTCACAGTTAGTAGAGTAGGCAGGCAGCTGGTTTGAAGGTGATGCAACAGGCCTTTCTCTTTTCCAGTCCTGATGTTTATTAGGGGTTAGTATCAGGCTGCCAGTCATGCCTCCACCTTCTCAGGCTTCTGGCTGCTGTTGAATATCCACAGGTCCCCAAAGGAGATCGCAGTGAACTCTTTATTCATGGCAGCTCAGTAACATCCACAGAGCATGGCTTCTGGACCCTGAGGCCAAACAGAGCTTCCCTTTTCCTGCCTTGCTGTAAATTGAAGACGCTGGGCAGGCACCACCTAATTTCTTCATCCAGGCAGGTGGAGAAGCAGGGGAGACCCTGGCTTGTAGTCTCACTGCCAGGGTGAAAGCCTGAGCACTGGTGGGGGCAGTGGGCAAGAGATGAGACAGAAGCGGAGGTCAGGCCACCGGCCCCGTGGGGTCTCAGGCTCTCACCCGTCAAGTCAGCTGCTCCCTGGGGAAGAGCAGGGGAGGGGATTGGGAAGGGTCCTTCTAAGACTTTGCTCCCCTGTAGGGCCAGTGGGATCCCCCCCGCAGCCGCTAAGGAGATGGGATGGGCGCACAGCCTTGCCCCTGCTTCCACGAACAGCATACTGTGTGGGTGGGCAGCTCCTTTACCATCCAGCCAGTGTCTTGTGACGTTGGCCACACGGACAACCCTTTAGAGGCCCTTTCAGAGGCATAATCAGGCCCTTTTCCAGGGAAGGGCAATTCCAGAATGTGATCTCTACCAGGGATGAAGAAGGCAAGCACCGCCTCCTCTCCCAGTCCCTCTTGTGAACTTGACAAAGGCACACAGAAATGAGGGAAGAAGAAATGGCCCAGTTCCACTGTTGGTCATCCACGTGGCCTCCACAAGTTCACAGCTTGTGTCACGAGTGACCTCAAGCCAGGATCAGGTTCTGGGATTTCGTATGGTTTCCACCTGGGTGCACATGATCAATGACAGCTTTGCGTGCCCTGATATGCTTCTGTGTACACCTGGCGCTGCTGAAGGCTAGTGCTTTATGTCTGCCTAGAAATATGTTTTCTTCACACCGGCTGTATGCAGATCTGTTGTGATTATAAAACTAGGCCTAGGAACGAACCTTCGTCCTGCAGAATCCGTTTAGCCTTGGGCCCAGGTGGATGTTCTGGTGCCACGTCGGTCAGGGAGCAGCGGCCCTGATGCAGCCGCTGACCTTGTTCTGTGTGTCCCACAGGTGATGGTTCCTGAGGCGGAGACCAGAGCGGGGCTGATGTTGAAGCCTCAGATGCTGCTTCTGGCTGTGACTGACAGGCCTGTGATGGACGTGGCCTTCGTGCAGTTTTTGGCATCGGTTTCGGGGAAAGTCTCTTGTTTGGGTAAGATGTCAATTGAAAGCAAGAACAGATAGGTTCAAAGAAGTAAGTGGGGAGAGGTGGGATTTTGGTGAGCTTTTCCTCACTGGGCGGCATTGAAGGTAAAAGCAGAAGCTGCTCCGGGGAGTGGTGTGTGTCTGAGAGTCTGTGTCGTGTGCAGTTCTTTCTGAATAATTGCCACAAACACCATATCATCTCTCTTTGAGTAATGCTGCCTTGGCTTCCAGAAGAACATGTGGGTTTCTTTTTATTGCCCTCTGACTCTGAAAGGAAGATGGTAGTTGGGCCCAGGTTTCCATCCCAGCTCTGTCACTTACCACTGTGAGACTGTAAGCATGTACTTGCCCAGCCTCCGTTTTTCTTCTGTAAAATGGGAATACTACTGCTCTCGGGGTTTTAATGAGGCTTAAATGCGGTCATGTCAAGAGGGAGTGTAGCACAGTGGTTAAGATCTTAGACTCTGGAACCAGACCGCATGGGCTTGAACCTTTGCTGTGTGACCTGGGGTAAATTACTTAACCTCTCTGTGCTTTGAGTCCCTCATCTGTAATGTAGAGATGTTAATGGTACCTACCTCACAGGGTAGTTGTGAGCATCAAATGAGTTACTGTATGTATAGCCGTTGGAAGTACCTGGAACACAGCAAGAGCCATATAAATCTTTGCCATTATTAGTAATATTACTATGATGATGATAAAGGGTCCAGTTCTATACCTGGTATGAAGTGGATTTTCAATAAAGTTTCATCACCTTTGTCTATTTTTCTCTTACTCCTGTTGATGCTCCATAGATATTACTTCCCCTAATGCAATAATTGCTGGGTGGCTTCATTGTTTGGTACCGATGACAAGCATAGGGGGAGACTTCCTAGAATCAAGTAGATGCATGTTAGCTTTGAAGGAACCTCCTGGCACTGTCCTTCAGGAGCTGAGGGATGGGAAGCAGCACACAGAGATTGAGGGTTCGAACGGGTGCTATGGTTCACAAGGCAGTCAAGTGAGGCCCCCGCATCTTTTCTCTGCAGACACCTGCGGTGACCTGCTGGTGACCCTGCAGTCCCTGAGCCGCCAGGGCGAGAAGCGGAGCCTCCAGCTCTCCGGCAAGGTCAACTCGATGACTTTCACGTTTGACAGCGTGTTGCCTGGAAAATACAAAAGTAAGAACCGAAGGCAGCACTTCCTGTCTTTCTAAACTTTCTAGAAACCTGCTCTCAAGTTGCATCCCAGCTGTACAGTTGTACTTGTTTAACTCTTCTTTACCCCTTGACCTTGAATGTGCATTATTTAGCCTTGGGCAGTAATGCAGAAGTCGAGGCTTTATGAGCTAACTGCCGCCTCATCAGGATGACCCACACGCTTCTTCTCATGCCATTTTATTTCTAAATGCCGGAAAAGAGTGAAATAATTACACGGACGTGTTCTACCACTTAGCAGCTGTGTGAGCGAGGCAGCTTACTTGATCTCCCTGAGACTCAGTTTCCCCTTCTGAAATAGGAGTCATAGAACCTTTCTGCAGAATGTAGGACTCATGAAATCCAGTATGTGAAGCCCCTTGCACAGGGCCTGGGAAGCAGAAGGTGCTGGCGAATGTTGTTTCTCTTTTCTCTGCCTTTCTTAAGAAGCTCCCATTGCTTGTATTTTTGCTCTGTCAGAGTTTAGCTGGGAGCTGCTGGCAGTGAATGGCTTATAAAGTAGGCTGATTTTTCTGGGGAATTATATTTTCTATTATGTCAGGTGTTGGCAAACTATGAGCTGAGGGCGACTGCCTGTTCTTATGAATAAAGTTTTATTGGAACACAGCCACGCCCACTTGTTTGTTTATCGTCTGTGGCTGCTTGTGTGCTGCAGAGGCAGAGTTGAATAGTTGAGACCATGTGGCCCGCAAAGGTGAAAGTATTTACTCTTTCGCACCTTACAGAAAAGGTTTGCCAATCCCTGAATGTCTTACTTGTAGTCTGCTCTTAGGCCCAGTTGAATTTCTTTCTTGGTGATTTTAATGGCCATTGGTTTCAGTTTTTCTTTAGCAGTTACTTATTCCCAGTGTGATTAGCTCTATGTGTATACTGACACACACACACACATACATATCTGTTGGTATGTATATGTATAGAGGCTCACACATAGAATTCATTAGCGCTGTTTTTCTGGGGGCATTCAGGGAGGCGGTGTGCTCTGTTCCCACGTGGGTGTGTGTTGTGTCCTTTGCAGTCAGCATCCTGCATGAAGATTGGTGCTGGAAGAACAAGAGTCTAGAGGTGGAGGTTCTGGAGGACGATGTGTCAGCGATTGAGTTCAGGCAGACGGGCTATATGCTGAGATGCTCCCTGTCTCACGCCATCACTCTGGTAAGCGGAGCTTCTGAGGATTCTCTTATGTGGAATGACACTCGCCTTTTAGAGAGCGAGAAGAACTAGCATGCTAAGAGTATTATCAGCATAGATAGTCAAGGCGGATTCCCTTTTCTGCCCCTCGACTCACCCACCTATTACGGAAAGCACCATGAGGAAGCATTTTAAGTCCCTTAGTGGAAAGATGCCTTTGTTTGGGAGATTTCCTTGTCCTGGCTCCACATTAAATTTTAACTTTGAATAGTGATTTGGGGAAGCTGTTGCCATAGTGCAAAGCACGTGGGCTCTGTAGCATCGGGCAAGTTCATTTAGTGTTTGTGGGCCTCAGTTTCCTCCTCTAAAATTGAGATCATAATACTCACTCCCCAGGGGCATGGTAAGGTTTAAGTAACCCTCTTACGTATTTGAAGTTTTCCTGGCCATACACTGCTATTGTTTATGAACAGGTGCAGCTGAGGACAGAGTTGGTTATTCTCTTGTAGTCACTGAAGCTGGGCTGGCAGTGTACGCAGTGGATTTCAGGAAAGGGAGCACCTGTGTACACCTGTGTAGACCCAGTCATGAACTTTATATAATTTTTTGACTTCCAGCAATGGCAGATGTCACTGTAAGGTCCCAGTGGAGAAACGGAGGCAAATGGCCATTAAGTGGCCACTTATATTAGACACCAGAGGCAGTGAGACTGGTGTCTCCAACACCAGTTGAATGCTCTAACCACTTAACTGCAAGTGCTCAACAAACAGCTTTGTTACGAGAGATGGGTTGATTAATATCCAGTTGAGAATAAGTAATAGACATTTAGGAAGCCATCCCTTCCCTTAAACCCTCCAGTGGATTTCCACTTCCCTCAGACGGAGATCCATCTTCCTTAACAGTGGCCAGCCCTTCGTTAACTCGTACCTTACCCCTTACCCCTCTCCCCTTAACTCACTGGGCCATGGCATACTGGCCGCCTCGGCCAGTTCCACACCAAGCTCGGTCCCTTCTCTGGGCCTTTGCACATACTCTTCTCTGCCTGGAATGACGTGTCTTCTGCACAGTTGAGTGTATTTGCTTTTTCTCATCACTCAGGCTGCAGCCCCAATGTTACCTGCTCAGGAGGGGTCTGTTCTGAGGCCAAGCTGAACAGGCCTCTGCGGTGGTCCCTCTCTATCCTGCTCCCTGTTTATTTCTCTGTAAGCTCTGTTACTTCCTAGCTGAAATCTACTGACTTCTTTGTTGACTACCTGGGTTTTCTCTCTTCCTATATTAGAATGTAAGCCTCCCTGAAAACAAGAGCCACGGCAGCAACCAAGGCCCAGCCTTGAGTCTGCCGCATAGCAGGTGCTCAATAAATATTAGTTGATTGAATGAAAAAGATCACGTTTTTGTTGGAAGTTCTGGAAGCTTTTTGATTTTCCTGTGGCGCCCAGCTGCTCACATGATTAATGGGCAAAACAGATGACTGGTTCAGAAACAGAAATATTATTAATCATCGCTGTGTCTCCATCTCCCCTAGTAAGTCATTGTATTGGCTTTGGTCCCTTAGGAATTTTATCAGGATGGAAATGGACCTGAGAACGTGGGGATTTATAACCTCTCCAAAGGCGTCAACCGATTCTGCCTGTCCAAGCCCGGTGAGTCTGGAAGGATTGATGTGCTACGAGTGAGAGAAATGGAAAGGCACCAGAGGGTGGTTTTAAAGGCATTTTTCCCTATCTCGGTTCAGTTTGCATCAAGCTGTCAACTTTGGCTGTGGTTAGCTCCTCTGGAGGGAGCAGTGTTTTTACCCAAAGAAATAGAGGTGGGGGCTGGCATGTGTTCGCAGGCTCTCGGGTTGGAGTTGGGGCCAGACCACTGGGCCCTTTTCACTTCTAAAAGGATTGCACCATCAGCCCATGACCTCTCCTGATGAGTGATCTTTTTAAGATAAAGATTGGATCATCTCCCGCCTTGCTTAAAGTCCTTCAGTGGCTTCTCTGTCAGTGACTTTATTGAGATGCAATTTGCAGACCATAAAATCCACCCATTTAAAATGTGTTCAGTACAGTGATGTTGAGTAACTATACCTAGCTTTACAACGATCATTATAATCCAGTTCAGAACATTTGCATCACCCCAGTAATATCCTTCCTGCATGTTTACATTTGATCTCTATTCCCAGCTCTAGGAAGCCACTAATTTATTTTCTGTCTCTATGGATTTGCCTTTTTTGGACATTTCATATAATGAAATCATACAATACTGTTATTTTTTAGGCTTCTTTCACTTAGCGTAGTGTTTTTGAAGTTCACCCAGGTTGTAGCAGGTATTAATAATTGGTTCCTTTTTATTGGTGAATGGTATCCCATTGCATGGCTATATTACAGTCTGTGTATCCGTTCACTGGTCGGTGGGTATGTGAGCTGTTTCCAGCTTGGGGCTATTATGAATAACGTTGCTGTGAACATTTGTGTACGAGTCTTGGTTTGGACATTTGTTGGGTAGATACCTGGGAATGGAATCATATAATAAATTTATGTTTAATTTTTAAAGAAGCTGCCAAATTGTTTTCTGAAAAGGCTGTATTTGCCATTTGATATTCCTCCCGGCTGTGCCTGAGGGTTCATGTTTTTCCACATCTTTACCAATATTTGTTGCTATCTTTTTGATTTTTAGCCATCCTGGTGGGTGTAAAGTAGTATCTCATTGTGGTTTTATTTTGCATTTTCCTAATGAACAATTCAGTGACTCCTCTTGGTTCTCAAGATAAGATACAGTAATCCCCACTGACCCATGGTTTCACTTTCCACAGTTTCAGGTACCTGTGGTCAACTGTGGTCCAAAAATATTAAATGGGAAATTCCAGAAATAAACGGTTCATAAGTTTTAAATTGCATGCCATTCTGAGTAGCGTGATGAAATCTCTCACCATCCTGCTCCCGTCCAGCCCGGAGATGTGAATCGTCCCTTTGTCTGGCACGTCCACGCTGTATACATTACCCACCTATTAGTGTACGTGAAAACATAATATGTACAGGGTTTGGTACTATCTGCGGTTTCAGGCATCCACTGGGGTCTTAGAACGTATACCCCACAGATAGGGGGTACTCTTGTACAAAACCCTTAATCAGACCTTGAGCTCCTGTATAATCTGGCTCTACCTGTCACACTCTGCTCCAGCCACTCTGTCCTGTGTCTTAATCAGGATGCCGTTGGCTGCAGGTAACAAAATCTATACGACAGTCCCCAACAAGTGGAGTTAATTTGGCTCAGTAGCAAAGTCTGGCAGCATCAGGCATGGGTTCAGCAGCTGGTAGATGTTAGAGTTGGTGTCTTCGTGATTCTTTTAGCTCTTTCCCTGGTATTTCTTACCTTGTGTTTTCAAGGTGCCTACTGTTGCCCCAGAAAACTTATGTTTAAGGCAGGAAGATGAGGAGAGGGGCGGGCAAACATTTTCCATGCCGCATCCTCCAGGAAACTTCATGTCTTACTGGCAAGAACCGTGTCACAAGGCCACTTTTAGCTGAAAGGGAGCCTGGGGAGGTTGGATTTGCTGCCTGAGGCTGGGCGCATTTTCACCCTAAACGTAAGCAGGAAGGACAGCTGTTAGGGAGACAGCCAGCAAGCCTGTGGTTCAGATGCTGTGCTCTACCTCAGTGCTTTCCCTGCCCCACCCCCTCTTCACCCAGCTCTGCCTGCCTGCCCATCACTTCTTGGTTCCAGTGTTACTCCCCAGGGAGACTGGCCCCACAGTGTCGTTGAGAGCTCCCTGCTGTGCTCGTGTCCACAGTGCCCAGTTCCTCCCCTGCCCATACCCGTCACACCTGGTGTGCACGTGGCTGTCGAATGCTCTCTCTGTAGATGGCAAGCCCCACGAAGGCAGGGACCGTATCTGTCCCCACCGTGTACCAACACCTGGCACAATACCCGGCCCGAGTGTTGCCCTAGTGTTCGTCAAATGAAAGAACAAACAAAATGAATGAAGAAACCTAGTAATCTTTTTTCTGCTCGTAACTGCATTGAGGCTTGATCAGTGTGACAGTAACAGCAGAGGTGATTTGAACTAATTTCATGTTTTGGTCAGTCATATGGCCAAAATGTTGGTTAAAGACCATTTGGGAGAATCCATTGTTAGACTTTGCTCCTTCCTGAAACTATTCTTCTGGCAAATGACATCATATGCCCCTAATCTGAGTGTACCCCACGTGAGCTCATGGCATGAAAGTGTTTTTGCAGTTGTTGCATAATTTTCTGGGCCTTCCCCTGCCCCATGCCCCCTCTTAGGAATATTTATAGGAAGGAGTCCAGGCTGTGGCTGTCTTTTGGATCTTTAACAGAATCTATTAGGTAGAAGATTCTCAGTCTGATTCGCAGTAGAAATGTACTTCCTGTTCCTCCTTGTGCACGTGTCTGTTAGCTTGGTCTGTGTAGACTCAAGTGCTGTGACTTGTTAAATTATGCAAAATGAAAATCCTTGCTTTGTGAGTGGGCCTTTAAGTGGATCAGGTCATTGGTAAGAAGCCATCGTAGGCAGCGGAAAAGGCATTTCTGATCCCGTGCTGCACATCCATGATAGGTTGTAAGTGAGAGGCACCGCCTTTGGATTTCGGATGTTGGAATTGCTCAGCATAATAGACGCTCTTCTCTGAAAATTACTTTTGATTTCCTGGCTGCAGGCGTGTACAAGGTGACCCCTCGCTCCTGCCACCGGTTCGAGCAAGCGTTCTACACCTATGACACGTAAGCCGGGCGCCGACTGCTCCGGGGTGTCTGTGTGTCTCCTGTGGAGGAGAGTGAGCCTGACTCTCTTCTTCACTCATTGCTGAGAACACGGGAGTTTTTTGTATTTTTTCTGGAAGTGGTAAGGTTAGGCACGGAAAAGAATTTCTAGACAAGGATTTTAAGACAGTTGGGTAAATTACTGAGGAAATGAAGGTAAAGCTCTCTTTCCCAAGAATTCTGTAAACCCAGGACGGAAGGCTGTGGTTTGGAAGTGGCTTAAATACAATGTTTGTTGAATCTTCCAGCCTCACTGATGAGAATTTCTCAAGCTCAAGTCTACCGTTTTTCTATTTTTACAAATGCTTGTGGGTTTCACAGGGAACTGGAGGTGTAAAGTTTTGGTGTGGAGAATCAGTTTACTCTTAAAGACACTTGTATGTATTTCAGGAGTTCTGAAGCGCTAAGAGCAGTGTCACATAGTATATTTCAGGGTCAGGAAGGTCACCCGTAAAGGATGTTGTTTGTGATCCTTTGAGAACCACGAGGTGATGTGGTGTTTTCTTTCCACTTCTCTAATTTATAGGTCTTCACCCAGTATCTTGACGTTGACAGCCATTCGCCACCATGTCCTTGGAACTATCACCACTGACAAAATGATGGATGTTACCGTGACTATCAAGTAAGGCTAGTGTTCTGTGCTGGGCTGAGCACGGGAGGGTGGTGGACCAGACCTTCTCTAATGGACGCTCTGAAAATTATTCTTGATTTGTTATATCTAGGCGTAGTACAAACAGTCTTCGCTCTTATACTTATGTGACATAGCTGTAAATTCACAACAGCCTGTTCCTTTCCTTTTATGACTCAGGAATTAACTGTGGATGAGGAAGAGTCTCCTGACAGCTCGTTTCAGCGTCTTAAATTTCTGTTTGAACTCGTTACACTTCCTGTCTTTGCTAAGGAAAAAAAGAATCTCTGGTTTGTTCACTGTATTTCAAGCGTTTTCGCAAATTCAAAAAAAATTGCCTATTTTTCTTTAGAGCCTTTCTCGAAGGCTTGGGAAATAGACATGACACCTTATATGAGAAGGGTCATGAAAGAAAGTGTATGAAAGGCAGTCCCTCACTAAGGGTCAGGTTTCTGTGAATGTCACCTTTGAGAGGAATTTTTGCTGTGTGGTGGGTGCATCTGACACCCTAATTTTCTCAAGAAAGGAAAGAATTTTGACAATATGACCATCTTTGTCAAATATAATGGAAATCTGAGTAACTTTCTCCCAGCTTACCTTATTTGAAGTTGCCTTTCCAGCAGTGTCTCCATCTTTCTGTCCACCCGTCCGTCCGTGAAGAAAATATGGATGGAGAATCCTCAGTGGTTAGGCACTGGACGTAGGCGATAGCCCCTGCCCTCGTGGAACTTAGAGTCTCATGGGGGCAGCGGACAGTAGTCCAAGAGTCACATACAGAACTGTAAAATTACAGCTGTCATAAGTGCTTTGACTTTGACCTTGTCAGGGGGTTGAGGTCCATGCAGGAGAGGTGGGCTTCTGGGGGCCAGCCACGTTAAGGGTCTCAGCTGTGTCCCATGGACACTCTGACATATTTCAAGTAGAGGGATCACTTTCTTTTTGTTTCAAGAAGGTCCCCCTGGCTGCTGAGTGGAGAACAGATAGAAGAGGCGCAAGAGTGGAAGTCGATCGAGGTGGGGGCAGAGGCTCTTGTAGGAGTCCAGGTGAGGGAGGATGGGGCTTCAGCCAGGCGGATGGCGGTGGGGATGGAGAGAAGTGGACAGGTTGGAGAGTTATCAGGGAGATTGAGTTGAAGGGACGCGGCAGCAGGCTGACCACGTGGGGTCAGGGAGGGAGGAGTGTCAGGGGCAGCCCGTGGTCTCTGACTGAATTGATGGGATACCTGTTCACCAGGGTGACATGGTTTCTAGGAGAAGGACTTGCTATGTTTGTCTTGTGGGCCTGGCACTTTGCCTGGTGCTGGAGCAATGTCTTTTAGTATTTTCCTGCTTGGAAAGTATGAATTACTGGTATGACTAGAAAGTCATATTTTTACCAGTAGTGACTCCGTGTTACGTTGTTTTCAGTCTTTATTAACTTTATTTTTGTAACCTCAGAAGAGTTTTTGTTTGGTTTGGTTTTGCTGAAAATTATGTGAAATGCATCTTCCAGCTGGACATGGCCGGGGGTGGGGTCCCTAATGGGGATCTTGTACTTCCCGGATCCAAAACCAGATTCCTGGTGGTCGCCCTCCACAGACCTCCTCTGTAGCCTTCCCTGTTTCAGAAATGGCAGCTCCATCTTTCTCGTTGGTCCTTGATTATTCTTTCTCTTGCATCCCATACCCAACCGATCCATCTGCAAATCCTCAACTGTACAATCCTCGGTATCCATGGGGTTTGGTTCCAGGAGCCCCCGTGGTTACCAAAATCCACAGATGCTCAAGTCCCTTATAAAATGGAGTCGTATTTACATATAATCTATGCACATTCTCCTGTATACTTTAAATATACTTTAAGTCATCTCTAGATTACTTATAATATCCAACGCGATGTAAATGCTATGTAAATAGTTGCCAGCATGTGGCAAAATCAAGGTTTACTTTATGGAACTTTCTGGAATATCTTTTCCCCCAAATACTTTCCATCTGCAGTTGGTTGAATCCTCGGATGCGGAACCCGCGGAAATGGAGGGCCAACTGTATATCCGTCATCCAGTCCTTTCTTAGCACCTGGCCTCTATACTTTGGTTCCACCCACCCTTGTCTCTTGCTGGGATTGTTGCCGCAGCTTCCTGTCTGGCTTCCGAGTTTTGGCTGTTGCTTTATAACAGTGTGTTGTTCATGGGGAAGTCCAAGTGATCTTTAAAAGTGGAGACCCTGTCATTCCTCTGTTTAAAACTCCATCCCCTCAGGGTCCACACCAAGGTTTTCCAAGCCCTAGTCTGACACCTGATCTGGCTCTACCTGATCTGGCTCTGCCTGGGTCCCTCTGCCCAGGCCTCCCTGTTCTCCTCCTTGCTGTTCCTTGAGCATGGCAGGGAGCTGCCTCCAAGGCTTCGAGAGACTTTGCACTCGACACCTCCTTGCCTGAGGCCTCACCCAGAGCCAAGTGGTTTGCTCTCTGTCGCCCTTCCTTCAGGTGGCGTGGTGTCACCTTATCAGAAGGGACTTGGCTCAGCCCCTAATAAAAAGTAGCGCACCCCTCGCCTCCCACCAGCTCTTTTATCTTTCCACGCTGCTTTATTTTTCCTTATTGTACTTATCACCTGACAACGTTTTTCTGTTGATTGTCTGCCTCTTCCCACTAGAATGTGGATTCCACGAGGTTGGGGAATGTTGTCTGTCCTGTGTACGGTCTCCCCAGTGCCTGGTTCTCTTGCAGAGTATGTTCTCAATAAAGGTTGAAAGAGAGACAGAAGATGGTGGTGTGGTGTGGGAAGGACTCCATGTCCTACGGGAAATCTGATGTTTCCTTCAAGTCATAAAGTCAGTGGTATTTCATCCCAGCCCAGATCTATCAGATACGTCCACCATGGCAAAGAAGTTCAGTTTTTTGTTTTTAAAAAGCTATTAGTTTATTCAAAACAGGAGAAGAGTGTGTTGGTGGCTTTATGAGGTGCTTGGGTTTTTTTACTGCTGGATCTCTGCTTGCAGAAATGTCTGATTCCCACTGACTACAGGGATACGTGACTTCGTCTTCTGGACCGCTCCTTCCTTTCTTCCAGATCTTCCATCGACAGCGAACCCGCCCTGGTCCTCGGCCCTCTGAGGTCCGTGCAGGAGCTGCGGAGGGAGCAGCAGCTGGCCGAGATCGAGAGCCGCAGGCAGGAGAGGGAGAAGACCGGTGGAGAGGAGGGGGTTGAGGGAAGGACCAAGCCTCCTGTGCAGGAGATGGTGGACGAGTTACAGGGCCCCTTCTCCTACGACTTCTCCTACTGGGCACGGTAAGCGCTCTCCGGCTTTCCCTGCAGGGTCGTCTGTTCTGATGTCCTTCCTCATGGGGGGACAGACCAGCCACACTGAAGTATCTTACTTATTTTAGGTCTGGAGAGAAAATCACTGTCACACCCTCGTCTAAAGAGCTGCTCTTTTATCCTCCTTCCATGGAAGCCACCGTCAGTGGAGGTAAATGTCAGCTCAGCGAGCCGATGACACACCTTTGCAACTGTTTCTTTCCCTGCAATTAAAATTTTATTCTGTGCTACTGTTATAGTGAAACCTTCTTTGTAAGGCACTTCAGTCCCCTTTGGCACATAGATCTTACTACTTGATGAGTGAGTGGATGAACGAAAGGTCTAAATCAGTAAACGTAACTTTCACTATTAGAATTGGGGGATCTTTTTGGAAAAGGACTCAGTTTTCCTTGATGTTATCAGGTTGACACCAGAAGGGAGATAAAAAGCAAAAGCATCAGTTGTTGAAACGTCTGAAATGTCTTCGTGTGTCCGAACTGTTTGTGATGTTTATGTTTTTTGGTCGGGGTTATGGGAGGGTCTTTTGGGGACTGGATAACCAGAAGTGATTGCTGGTGGAATATTTAGGCTACCAATAGCTTTTCCCAGCATCGTGGGTTCATTAAACCCTGGACGTTTCTGTGTTTGGAAGGAGAGTATTGAAGGGCGTGGCTGTCCAGCAGGCAGCCTGTCCAGGGCAGCCTTCCATACCGGTCCTCTGAGGTCTAGCCACACAGGCTCTGACCTGCAGTAATGGCTTCTCTCCTCACCTGTGGCCTGTGAGAGCCAAGGGAGAGGAGTAGCGGAAAGCCAGCTTTGTTGGCTGTACCTGCTAACGTTCCTGGCAGTCGAACAAGGCCATTCGTCAATGGTGAGAGGCTTGGGCCACTTGCAGTCACTGAGGATTCTGGTACCGTCAGCATCCTCATTGGAGCTGGCTTCCAATATCTCCGTTTTAGGCCCTTCTTTAATGGGAAGCCCCAACCTAGTCTTCTGTTTATCTCTTTCCTTTTTAGAAAGCTGCCCAGGGAAGTTGATTGAGATACAAGGGAAAGCAGGCTTATTTCTGGAAGGCCAGATCCACCCAGAGTTGGAAGGAGTGGAGATTGTCATCAGTGAAAAGGGGGCGAGTTCACCCCTGATCACAGTCTTTACTGACGACAAAGGTGCCTATAGGTAAGGCCGTGACTAAGAAACATTTGCTTGGGATCAGTCGGGGAGCCTAGAAAGAAACTGGGGAGCCAGGTTTCTTTGGGGCAGGTGATGCTTCTTCCAGGATTTGAAGCAAAGCCATCTCCAGTGTTGCTTTTTTATTCAGTGTTGGGCCACTGCACAGTGACCTGGAGTATACCGTGTCTTCGCAGAAGGAGGGCTACGTTTTGACTGCGGTGGAAGGAACCATAGGAGACTTTAAGGCTTATGCCTTGGCAGGCGTGAGCTTTGAGGTAACACTGTGTGCTTTTAAAAAGCAGCTTTATGGGGTATAATAGACATACAGTAAGCTGCACATAAAGTGTATAATTTGACAGTTTTGACATACGATGACCCCCATGAAAACACTACCACAGTCAAAATGGTGGCCACATCCGTCACCCCCCAGAATTTCCTCATACCCTTGGCAACCCGTCTCTCCTGCCCCTCCCCACTGCTCTGATCTGCCTTCTTTCACTATGGATCATTTCGCATTTCCTAGAGTTTTATATAAATGGAATCATTCAGGATGTACTCTTTTTTTGGTCTGGCTTCTTTCACTTGTAATTAGGAGATCTGTTGACTTTAGCTTGTGTGCATACCTTTTGGGAAGTATTTTAAGCTTTCATCCTTGACTCTGTTCTCTGTTGAAGGATGCAGAATGTCTTTCTCTCTTGCCTCAGTCCTTCTTGGGAAGAAGCATGCTGTGTAATGGACAGAGTGAGTCTGGAGATCCTTGAGGCGGAATATTTTCAACATAGAGGCCAAATAAATTAAAATTCTATATTGCAGAATGCATTTTAAACCAAACTGAAAGATAGTCAAACTGGGAAGAAATATCTGTACCATAAATAACATTCCCTGTTTACCAGGGTCTCCTAAAATCTATAAGAAAAAGACAGCCCAACATGGGACTCCCCTGGTGGCGCAGTGGGTTCAGAATCTGCCTGCCAATGCAGGGGACACGGGTTCGAGCCCTGGTCCAGGAAGATCCCACACGCTGTGGAGCAACTAAGCCCGTGCTCCACAACTACTGAGCCTGCGTTCTAGAGCCCGTGTGCCACAGGTAATGAACCCTGTGTGCCTAGAGCCTGTGCTCTTCAACAAGAGAAAGCCCATGCTCGCCGCAACTAGAGAAAGCCCGTGCATAGAAACAAAGACCCAATGCAGCCAAAAATAAATAAATTAATTAACTAAAAAAAAAAAAGACAACCCAACAGAGAAAAGATGAACCAAGGATATGAAAGGCAGTTCACAGAAGTCATCCAAGTCACTCATAAACATGCAGGAAACACTCGACTTCGGTAGTCACTGGGGAAATGCAAAGGAACACTGGGTCTGGGCTGAGATTTGCAGTAATCAAGACAATATCCATCTTCTTGGCGAGCACGCATTTTCCCACACATAGGTAATTTGTTGGAGCTGGAAATGGTTACAGCCACCATGGAGGGCAGTTTGGGGGTTTCTTTCTGAATTTCGAGTGCACACTTCCGACGGTTCTACTCCTAGGAATTGACTGTTTGGAAAAAGAAAAACTTAAGTGCGCAAAGATACACACGCTCAGGGACGTTCAGATCGTCTCTCCTTTTCCATCACTAAACTCGGTGGCTAGCCTGTGTGCCATTGTTGGCTGACCTCTGCTTTAGAACGATATGCAGCTGTTCCGAAGCAGCGAGGCTGATCGGTGGGGACTGGTGGACGAGGGCATCCGGGAAAGTGGCTGAGGGCAGAGAAAGCAACTTGCAGTTACAGAACCGTACAGTTTAGGGGGCCTCCCCCAGCCCCACCAGATCACTTATGAAGTCCGTCAACAGCAGCCATAATGCTGATAAGATTTGTGTGGGCACAGAGAGTTCTGGAAGGCTGCACACCAAACTATTAACATTGGTTACCCTGGGGATGAAGAGGAGACCTTTTGTCTCCCCCAGTGAATAACGGTAAAAGAAAAACAACCCATTAAGGATTACCTCTTGACTTGTTTATGGTTAATATGAATTAACCTTGCTCTGGGGTTCCTTTTTCCACCTCCAGATAAAAGCCGAAGACGACCAGCCCCTCCCTGGGGTCCTCTTATCCCTCAGCGGTGGTGTGTTTCGTTCCAACCTCTTGACTCAGGACAACGGCATTCTGACCTTCTCAAACCTGGTAAGGTGTCTGGTAGTTTACTGCCTGCCGTGAGAGTGCCAGGACACGGCGGCCGTGGCTTGTGTGTTGCTTGACAACGTGAAAACAGAAAACCAGCCTGGAGTGCTTTACGTTTCTTCGGGGACCAGACGTAATTAGAGGATTGCTCTCACTAGAACTTAATGCTGCTGATTCGTGTTCCCTTCTGCACAGACTTCTTGTTTTCTGGTCACCCCCTTGTCACTGAGACAGTGTAATTAATTACCCTGGCCACAGCGGCTCCTGTCTTAGGCATCCCTTTGTTTTACCACAGGATCGTGCTGTTTATAATGCCGAGTCTCGTTCGGGGGTTGAGCTTGTGTTTCTTCTGCAAAGCACACTCCCCATGGTGGGAGGATAGCACCCATTTTTCACTGGGGATGTAGAATGAAGCCCTGAGTGGTGGGCACTCAGGAGTGCACGTCAATTGGCTATCTTGTCAGTCCTGGGAATAAAGTGACTGTTACAGGGATGTCGCAAACAGGCAGTGAGGTGTATCCGAAAGATCACATGCCGTGCAGTGATGCGCACCCAGCTTCAAATCTTCCATCTGCTACTTCCTTGCTGGGTCATCTCAGGCAAGTTACTTGACCTCTCTGAGCCTCAGTTGCTTCCTTCATAAAATTCACATATGATTTCTACCCCACAGCGTTCTTGTAGGCACACCATGATGAAAGCTGCTGTTAGACTTGTAATTGCTGTCACTGTAATGATTTATTGTAGAGTTAGAGTTACCATTTCTGGGTGTCTAGGAAGCCATGGAGCTCTTGGGCCTCATTCTGGTCCATCATGACTTCAGCCGCCCCCTTTGAAGCCATACCTAGATTTGCAGCAGAGGCTCAGTTTGTGGTTGTCTCTCGGCAGAGCCCCGGCCAGTATTACTTCAAGCCCATGATGAAAGAATTCCGGTTTGAGCCATCCTCGCAGATGATCGAGGTGCAGGAGGGGCAGAACTTGAAGATCACCATCACTGGCTACCGCACGGCCTACAGGTAGGCAGCCCCACCTGCACCCCCCTCTCCCAAGCCCGGGCTGTGGGATCACACTCATGCTTCTATTCTCTAGAAACTCATCCCAGTCTTCATACTGATTTTATTTGGAAGACAAGGGACATAAGATATGAGGTCCACAGGCTCCTGACTGCTGCTGTTTTCCTCTAATATCTCCAACAAGTGTCCCCCCGCCCCTTTTTTTTTTTCTTAATTTTAATTTTGGCCATGCCAGGCAGCTTGCAGGATCTCAGTTCCCTGACTAGGGATTGAGCCCGGGCCACAGCAGTGATAGTGCTGAATCCTAACAACTAGGCCAACAGGGAACTCCCTTCAAACAAATGATTCAGTCACAAAGTTCCTATTTTGAAATTGGCCTGAAAGACCCTATTTAGTTCCTAAAAATTTTCATTTTTTAAAAAAGTTTGAAACTTGAGTTACATTTTGAAAAGGAGGAAATGCATTCACTTGAGTGAAACTTGGAGATGCTGGAAAGAGTCTGTACAATGTGAAGTTTCCCTCCTATCCTGGTCTCCAAGCTACCTAGGTTTTCCAGTGTTTCTGAATACTTTCAGAGACGGTTTATACAAATATTAGTACATATATTTATACACATTTACAAAAGCACTCGAGGCAAAGATCGATTAATCAGAAGGAGTGGGTTTAGAAAAATGGACCATTTTCAATCAAATATAAAAATGGAACGAAAGGGGAAGTGACTTATTTTCATTTTATTGGATGCTTCATTATTTAAATTAAAGCTTAACAAAAAAAATACAATAAAGTGGAATAAAATAAACCTTAGCCTTTTTCAATTACAATTTTCTGGAGCATCCCTTAGAATGTACAAGAAGAGAAATTGATGACAGCCTTCTGGCTGGCCTGAGCCCTCCGGCAGGAAGGCTCGATTTGCAAGTGACACAGCTAGAACTGAGTTGTCTGGGTCATTTGGGGCAGTTCTCCATTGAGCTATTTTGCACTGTAAATTGTTAGTAAATGCAGGACACTTTCCCTGAAATCTTTTGTGTGCTTCAGAAAACCCCAACAATGTCATGTTCTGTTTCTTCTCTCGTCCCTCTAGTTGCTATGGTACAGTTTCTTCCTTAAACGGAGAACCAGAACAGGGTGTTGCCGTGGAAGCAGTGGGCCAGAACGACTGCAGTATTTATGGAGAAGACACCGTGACGGACGAAGAAGGGAAGTTCAGGTTACGTGGATTGCTGGTGAGCCTTTGAACGTGTTTCATTAGTGGATTTTTGCATACCGGGTTCAGCAGTGCCTTGTGGTGACCCCAAGACTGCTAGGAATGGGGTCGAGAGCGTTGCCAGGGCAGTGTAGGTTCTGGAACTCTTCCCAATCCCTATTGTAGCTGACATACTTACCTTTTATGTAGCTGATGTACTGGGTTGGGGGTTTTGTAGTGAAATAAAGGTGGAAAACCATGGGTTTGGTGCACCTTTTGCCTAGCATGGGTAGTGTGGCTCAGGCCAGGGCTCTCAAACCAGATGCCTGTGGCGCCAGAAGACAAGTGTGAAAGGCTGGAGGATGCTGGGTGCCTGGTAGGGAGTGGTGTGGACTGCGGGACCCTGGAGAGGGCCTGGCCCACGAGAAGGGGGCAGCTGCCACTCAGCTCCAGCTCTACCCAGCTGTGTGGGAAGACAGACTCAGGGTTGCCAGATTGTTTTGAGTTTGTAAAAATGTGAAAACTTCTGATTTTTAGATGTTAACAACCAATTAGAAAAAAAAAACAACCCACAACTCTGTGCAGGCCAAATAACCGACTTATTTGTCCTTTTGGCTGCTCAATTGCAACATTTGGTTCAGAATTTATGGTGCCTTTTTCCTCACTTTTACTTGTACATCCACACATTCATTTGCTCGTTCAGCAGACACTAAGTAGGAGTCACCAAACAAGAATGTGGGTTGATGGCACCCACTGGACAGGGCCACTTGGATCCAGGGTTTGGTCCTCAGCCTTTCAGATTCACAAACTGGATGTTCTTAGTTGACCCCAGGGATAGTCGTACACCTCTTGGCAACTGACTGATGTTTGCCTGAATCGCGTGAGCTGAGGTGCAAATCCGTTTGCCAGTTTACTTAGGTATGTTGGGGCGATGCTGTGCTTTCCCAAAGGTAAGAACATCCATGTCCATTGTCCGCCCATCCCCACTCGCAGATATGGGGAAGTCAGGTCAGGAAGTTGCTTGGTGAGTGAGGAGGGTTCAAAAAGCTGAAGGAGGAAGATGGGCTTGGGGAGGACTGGAGAGCGTATGCTCTGATGGCCCAGCCGGATGCACACCCACAGGTGGGCTCCCTGTGCCCTCTGCCCAGCACTCCCCGTCTTCAGTATCTTCTCCTCAGACTCGGCGAGACAGCGGCGCTCTTGCTCCCGCAGGAGTCTGGATGACCTGACCGCGATGCTCCCTTCTTGCTCTCCTCTGCCCTTGGAGAGGCCCACCCTCTGTGGAGCATGCTGCCACCGAGACACTGCTCCCTGCTGTCCCCCAGGCCTGCTTTCCTTCCTCGTAGCAGTGGTTCCAGAGAGCACAGAGTGGTGGCGGCAGCATGGACGTCCCCCGCCCCGCAGGCCGGCTGTAGCCAGGGCCCCGGGAGGGGCGACGGGTCCTTAGAGCCAGCTTCTCTGTCTCCTGCCTTCAGTGCAGGCCCAGCCTTTGAAATTTAGTCCTTCATGGGCTGCACTAATGCCTTTCTCCCTGCCTCCGTCATTTCTTAGCTGTGTAAGTTCAGGCAAGTGTCTCATGCTTTTTATTTGTTTCATCATCTGTAAAGTGAGGATGAGAATAATGTCTACCTTCCAGGATGGCTGTGAGTATTAAGTGAGTTAATACACGTAAAACACATGGAGCAGTGTGTGATACACTGACTCCGTAAGTGGTAAAAGCAAGAACAGACAGCACCTTCCCCTGAGGTGGTCCTCACCAGAACTGCCAGCTTAGGTGTTTGCGTGCAGCTTTTCTTGGTCTAAGTTAGCAGCAGGTAGAGGGCCTGGCAGGGGCCTGTGCACTTCAGTCTGCCTTCCCCTGGCCGGGGCTGGGGGGACTCGGTGTTCCAGGCTCACCTCCCTCTTACGGTTGTAGGAATGCAGATTCCACATCACCGTGTTGGTTCTTCCGAGGGTCTTAGTGGCCCAGACATGTTTCTCTAAACTCACCAACTTAACACATTTTATTTAACTAAACCGAATATCGTTTTCTTCTCCACGACAATAGATTTCCATCTTAAATGATGCTGCCCCACACCCTCCTCGTAATAGGTGTTAATTCATTAGTGGTTTCAGTGTTGTTTAGAGTCGCCCCCTTGTGGCAGCCCACGCCTTTTTCACGTGCCAGGCCTCAGATTCTGGAGGAATAGCCTAAGGCTAGACGTTTCCCATCAAGGGTTTAGATTTGAGTTTTCCAGTCTCCCAGAGGACACTGGGCTGGAGAGCCCTTGTTGAAGATTTCCCAAAGATTTCAACCCCCATAAGAATTCATTTCCCCAGTTGATCTTTCCGGTCAGTGTACTTGTCAAGGCATCTTGGGTGAGAAGCTGCATCCCTAGATGTTGCTGCCAGAGGCTGAAGGTGAATCCCAGAGTCAGCCGGCCAGGAGCGAGGAGTCGGGCCGGTTAGGATGGGAGCAGCTGCCCGATGGGCTCCTGCCCGGCTGGGCATGGGCATGAGGGGGCAGTGCCCATTGTTCCCATCTTCAGCAGTGCCCGTCCCTTCTTTTCTTTACAAATCGCTATGCATGTCTTTCCTTTCTAGGTGCAGGTAGATATTTTGAACCAGACCCAATGCTGCTAGTCCTCACTGAGCTATAAAGTGAATTAATACAATCACCATTGGTGATCATAAATTTGATTGTTCTTGTTTTTTTAATAATATCTTTATTGTCTCTGTAAAGGTACCATGTGCTCATTATAAAATAGTTCAAGCAACATATCAAAAAGGATAAAATTTTGAAAGGGAAAAAAAAATCACCCTTAAGCTACCACCTGGAAGGGCCCCTGGTTAATGTAGAGCGAATGCCGTTTCGGGCACTGCTCTGCCCGCACACAGAGAAGAAGGTCACAGTGCACACGATTTTAGGAGACCAGGGCCGTGTTATCCTCGCTAACGTATAGATCGACAGTTACGATCTCAGGGTTGTCCCCTCTTGGATGCACACGGTCAACTTTGAACTTGGCCCTGGCTCTAGATCCTAATGTGTCATCGGGTCCAGTGTGCAGTTGATGATCATCAATTGGTTGTTTTAAAAGTTTTTAAAACCCCGCTAGTATAAGTGATCTGTCATCCTTTGCAGAAAGATGCAGATCTTTTCTTTTAGTAAGTGTGTAAGAAAAAAAGTAGTTCAGAAGTTGACAAACAATGGGTTCTTTTATACTCTTAAAGCCTTGCGTAAAGCTAATTTTGTCTGATTTGCAGCCTTCCGAGAAGGCTCATATCTTGAACTCATATCTTTCTTTATTAGAGTTGCAACTAGCCCATACAGCAATGTAAGAAACAAACAAAAAACTTCATTTCTTTAAGGCAGTTTACTTCCCTCTATTGGAAAATTGTCATAATGTGCTGGCTTTCTTAGAACAAAGTACTTTACTGCTATCTGCCCAAAAATTACCTAAGTAAATAATATACATCCTTCATGTGTGCAGTGTCAACAAGAAAAGTTTTTTTAGAAAAAGTGTGGGTTTTTTTTTTTTTTGGTAAACATCATATATGCCTATACATTTGAGGAATAGAATAAAATGTATAAAGAAGAAATTTGTTTTAAAAAAGGGAAAACCTCAAATCCCACTCCCCAGAAATAATACCCCTTTGGGAATGTCATTCCAGATACCATTCAGTGCACATACACAGCTAGAGGGGCGGGCTGGGCAGCAAGGAAAGAATAATTTTATCAGAATAAGCATATCATGCTTGCAGTTTCGGAATCAGAAACCACATTTAATTTCCCTTGGGTAGGAGAAACTGAATGGGGTTTGAAGGAATTGTAGAACTTCAGGAAAATGTTTCTGCATCAGGGTGCTTTTTCAAGGAACTCTTAAGAAGGTTAACAGGCCACATCTTAGGAACTGAGGTGGAATAGGAAGGCACCCATCTGATGGGGGCCTGCAGGCAGAGCAGGCTCAGATCAGGTCTCGTGACAAGCCCCTTTCCAAAGAAGTGACTCCTGCGTTTGTTTGCAGCCAGGATGTGTATACCACGTTCAGCTCAAGGCAGAAGGCAACGACCACATTGAACGGGCCCTGCCTCACCACCGGGTCATTGCGGTATGACATGAAATTCTTCAGTGGAATCGTGGCATGATTGCTTCCCTGATCAAAAATCCTTCAGCACTCCTCTGGCTGTCTGCCTTTCATCTGTTTCGGCCGGGGTGGGGTGCGGGGGGCGCTTTAAATCCTAATTAAGGGCCCTCTTGGAATAGTGTCATTTTCACAAGCAGCATTTTCTTGGGCTTTTAATGAATAGCATCGCTGTCGTGCGTACAGAGAAGAAATCCCAGCTGTTGTTTCCCCACTTCCCCTGCAAGTTCCGATCATTATTCTGCAAGTTAAGGATCTTAAGGGCTAAGTAGCATTTCAAATCAAGGGAGGGTAATAAAGAGAACATGGGCTTAATTGGTGATGGGGCTGCCCACTTTTCTTATATTTAGATGACCTTGTTTTCCCACCAAGGAGAGCCTCTTGATCTTTAGGATCACAACTTAGCTAATTGATCCCTAAAGAGGCAGCCCTCCAGGTCACAGGAAGTGGCCTTGGAATCATTTTCAGTGAGGTTTTCTTCCATAGAATAAGTCTTGTTCGCTAGAGTAGAGGGCTTGGGTGGACGAGAGGGCCTGCCTCTTGCTGGCTTTATTAGGTGGCATTAAGCATAAAGATTATGAGGGGTTAGGAGGCCGGTGGGCCATTTAGGACTTTTTGGCCTAGAAAGTGAGTTTTCTTGATGTCTTTATGGCATCTGGCATTTTAAATGGTTGTGATGGCTATGTCTTATAATTTTGTATTTCCCTGCCATGGGGACTCAGGCCAGGATCACAGGCAGCCGTGTGGACTATGGTCTCACATATGAAAAGGTCACAAACGGGGGCACCCACCCACCCAGGGGGGGCAGCTGGAGCTTGGCTCCTGCCAATCCCTGCCAGGCAAGAACATCTTTCCCTTTTTTCAAGAAAAGCTGGGAAATCTGCCTTTTTTTAAATGAAGTTGCTTTTTTTGAATGTTGACAAGTCATTAAAAGTTAGAAGAAAAAAAGAAACTGTGCTTGTCAAACAAAATGTGCCCATGGGCCAGGTGTCGCCCATCTCCTGTCACTTTGGGACCATAGACTCAGGCTGCTGGAACGGCAAGCTTTGCTCCCTGAATACAAAGTGAAGTCAGCTAGGAAATAGCTCCTAGGAGATCCCCCGGCTGGAGTAGAGGTCCCCCTTGCAGCGTCCTCAACGCCAGTCTTCCTTCTCTCTTCCCAGGTTGGGAATAACGACATTGATGATGTGAACATCATAGTTTTCCGGCAGATAAATCAGTTTGACTTGAGTGGAAATGTGATCACTTCATCCGAGTATCTTCCTACATTATGGGTAAGGCCAGATTTTTTAGGTTCAAGTGCTCTGTTCTTTCTGGCTTCAAGATGAGAGGGAGCAGGATATCTGGGCCTGTCTAGCGCTTGCTTTAGCTGAGGGTTGAGGTTGAGATTTAAGAATCTTCAATCCCAGCATGCCTCTGGGGGAATGATTCCTGATTGCTGGAGAGACACGTGGTCCAGTTTCAGATCACTGTTTTGCCAGCCGTGTGTGTCTTTGGAAGCATCACAGTAAAAACCTAATGAACGAGCAATACAATCTGGAATCTAAAACAGAAAGATGGTTTTAGGGCAAAGCACCTCGTCACTTTCTAGATTCTGTGCAGGGTTGGGGTGATGGGCAGTGGACCTGGAGTCAGACAGTCCGGGCTGGCTCCTGTCCCACGGTTACTCACCTGGCTGCCTCGGGCACCCCCTCATTCCTGTGGACCTCTGTCCCCTGCTCTGTGATACCACGGAGTTGGACTCAGTGGCCTCTTAAGGCCTGCTGGAGCTCTAACAGAACCCGCATGTCTGCAGTTAATGAAGAAGTGTCTGTACAGTGCCCTGTGATGCCTGGAACGATGTTAATGAATCACCATGGGGAAGTATTTTTCAGAGGCACATGTAATATATACAATGAAGCATTTGACTTGAGTGAGAACATGTGCTTAGGTTAACTCACCTCAGCTGCCCTTCAGGGGCTGTGGGCATGTTGTCTGTGGGCCTGGTGGGTGATGCCCAAGTGTGAAGAGGCCTGGGCAGGGATGGGGAAACTGGAGGGAGGGTATGGCGCCAGGGCTGTACCTCCCGTGTCTCACGCCCCATTGCAGATGGTAGTGGGAACAGGCAGCGAACCTGGGCTGGAGAGAAAGAAAGGCCACCAACAAAGCACTGAATTGCTTCTGGAAGCAGCCAGAGAACCAAACGCAAAATGGGAATGCATTTCAAGTTTAAGGAATACCTGTGGGGTTGAGGATACAGCATGTGGGAGGCCACGCCAGGTGGGCGAGGCCAGCAGTGAGGAGGGCTGGGTCCCAGGATCTACCAGGCGATAACTGTGCGACCTTAGGTGACGCGGGCTCTCTGAGTCTCCATGGGGATGACTACCATGCCCGTTTAATAGCCAAGATTGGTGACGATGTATGTGAAGTGCCTGTAGCAGGCCTGGCATGTTATAGACATGTTAGAAGCTATTCTCTTCAATAATATCACTACACTATTTTGAGTGTTAACGTAAGTTATCAGAATCTATTTTAAAATCTTAACATTTCAACACGTGTCACGTCACTGGCATCTCAGATGCGTTAAGAATGGCCTGTCAGGGGCGGACGGTTGCTCTTTCAAAGATCCATGTTTCCAGAGATCTTCTCCCCACAAGAGATAAGCTGACCCGAGGGTGTCTGGAATGCAATGTTTATCGTGTTTTCAGTTTTAAAAGCATGCCCTCTTTGTCTCTGTTCTCCAGGTAAAGCTTTACAAAAGTGACAACCTGGACAACCCGATCCAGACGGTCTCCCTGGGCCAGTCCCTCTTCTTCCACTTCCCGCCCCTGCTCAGAGACGGCCAGGTGATGCCCGCTCCACTCTGCTTTCCGTCTTTGTCATAGTGGTTGCACTTTTCAGCTAAGGAAACACAGTTCTCCCATTTCCCCCCCTCATACCGCCTTGCTGGCACAGTTGATGTCATGCTTTCTGAATCAGAGGAGGTGGGGCTCTCTAAGGATTATTTTTTTGGAATTAGCTCTTTTTCTATTTACAAAAATAATACACATTCATGGCAGGAGATTGGGGAGGGGGGTGGAAATCAGACATAATCCCGTCATCCAGAAGTAACCACTGTTAATGTGCTGATAGGTTTCCTTTTGGTCTTTTTTTGATTCATATGCACATGTGTGTATAAATATAAATACACATATATATTTATTTTGATAATGGAAAGTTGGGACTGTTTTGTACATTGTTTTGTAGTCTTTGCTTTTCAGTGGAAACTGTATCACAAATACTTTCCGCATCGTTAAATCTTCCATAGCATGATATTTAATGGTTGCACAGTAGTCCACGGTAGAGGAAATACCATCATCTATTTAACCGAGGCCTTAATGTTCATCACTTACTGATTATAGGATGTTTCCTATCCATTTTAATTGGGCAGAGCAAGCTATCGTGGCTGGCGCAGTGGCAGCAAACTTTGCAGAGAACTTGGTCCCTTTCCGGGGGACTTAGCCTGAGGGTGTGAGTAGCGAGCCTGTGTGTGTGTGGTCCCTCCCCCGGCTTCTTACCATTTGCCACGGGGATGATACTCTTATGGCCCTTTTCAGCGTGAAATGGCTGTGAAATAACGAAGCAGGTTGTGATGGAGTTTGGGGCCTCCTCCCCACTTCTCCAGGTGCCCTTTGTAATCGAGCCACTTTCGGCAGCACAACACCATGGACACAGACTCCCCTGGGCTCACAGCCTGCTCGGTGCCCTACAGCTGAGAGACCCTGGGCACGTCACGCTTCACTTCTTCAGGCCTCGCTCTCCCCATCTGTGAAACAGGGGCAATAATACTGATCTTGTCAGTGATTGAGAGCAGAACAGGCATTTGCCTAATGTGCTCATGGCACCGGGCCCCTGGTCGGGGCTCAGCACACCAGGACCATGACTGTCACTGGAACCACTGCAGAGACGCTGCGTCTTAGAACTCGCCAGCTAATGAGCCACTTAAGTATCATCCCTTGAAAGTCAACCTCGTTTTAGATTAAAAACAGTCTTCCTCAGTTTGATCATGTGCCCCCCTCATCAGAACTGACTCGTCAGAACTGTATGTGTTTCATAAAGTCAGATTCCCCAAGGACCACCATAGGTGCAGTGGTTGGATACGCTTGTAAAAACGAGCTCTGAGCGCCTCTTCAGAGATGTCAGGGACGCACGGCTGTCAGTGCTGGAATAGCCTGCTGAGGCCGCCCCTTGGGAGTTAGCAACCTAGGCTTGGAGGTGTGAACTTGGGGATTTCTTTAGAAACATAAAGTCCTTTACATCACAGTCATACGTTAGGAGTTAGTTTTCTTTTGCTTTGCCCCAGCTGTCCTTTATGAAAGCAACAACTTCTTCCCTGTGCACAGAATTATGTGGTGCTTCTGGACTCCACGCTGCCCAGGTCCCAGTATGACTACGTCCTGCCGCAAGTGTCCTTCACGGCAGTGGGCTATCATAAACACATCACGTTGATCTTTAATCCCACGGTAAGGAGGAAGGGGTTTCTGGGTGTAGGGTGTGAAGAATGGTTCCAGGTACCACTGAGTGCTTTTCAGAGCCCATCCCGTGTAGGAAGCTGGTGGGAGTCATCATCCCTGATGTAGAGAGAAGGCTGGGGGCTCGTGCGTGGCAGAGCCCGGACTTGAACGTGGCTCCTCTGCTGGTTTCTGGCTCATGCTCGGTGACCAGGCCCATGATCTTACCTGAATAGACGGTTCCTCCCATTTCCGCTCAGCGGAGACTCGGTCACAAAGTGCCAAATAGACGAGCACGTAGGGGAACTATTTGTCTCCGAGTGGAGGTGCATGGTGACCCTAGGGGAGGGAGAGGGCCTCTGCAGAGGGCGCTAGGGCTGCAGCCTGGGACACCTACCAGGGCTCGCCAGGACACTCCGTCGGTGCAGGGAGCCACGTAGGCGGCCTGGGCAGGACAGAGGTGCCACTTGGTGGGGGCCAAGCAGCCAGGCCTCGTAGCTGCTGCCAGGAGTGTGGTCCCACATCTGAGACGGTGAGAGCAGGGCCATGTGCCAGGGAAGGGATGGCCTGGCGGGGTGTCCTGCTGGTCCTCACGACAGTCCTTCCATGGGGAGGTGCCATTTTTCCATTTTTTATGGAGGCTCAGAGAGGCTGAGTGACTTACCTGGGGGTGGTCATCAGATCCGGGTTTTACCACGTTCCAGCCGTCTGCTGGACAGCTCATTGCTATACGCTTATGAGGGCCGTAAGGGCGCTTCGCTTTATCCCGTGTTGAATGTCAGTACCGACAGCCACGTTGTTGATGCTTGACCCAGTATTTCACACACTGCTGACCGCCCCACACACCTCATCTTGTTGAACTTTCACAACATTCGCCTGCAGGAGGTGTTGTCTGTATTATCCCCATTTTATAGTTGAATCAACTGAATCTTAAAGTGACTGCCCGAGATTACACGGGAAGACCTGGCCTGGAGCCTGGACCGCGGTCCTCAAGGCTTCTTCTCATAATCGCTCTGTAACTTCCCACTGACTTCAGCTTCTCCTTAAGGATTTACTTTAATGGAAAACGGTTTGGGATCTAAGACATGTCAAAAAATGTTGGAGTAGGCAGTTAGGGATGGAAATCTGTTCCTGCCCTTCTGTTTATTAAGGGACCATGTCACTCTGCCTCACTCATCTCAGGTCAAAAGGCCCCTCAGTCATTCTCCAGCCTACGTGTTCTCAGATATTTTGGTCTTGGGACCCCTTTACACTCTTAAAAATTGTTGCGAATCTCAAAGAGGTGTGATTTGTATGGGTTATATATATATTTATCATATTAGAAATTAAAACTGAGAAATGCTGAAAACACAAGAATCCATAAGCCACACGTCCCATTACCTGTTACAGTCATGACATCATCACATTTGCAGCCTCTGGGGAAGTCCACTGTACACTTGTAAGAGCATGAAAATGGCACGTAATATCTTAGTATTATTATGAGAATAGTTTGGACCGTGCAGATCTCCTGAAAGGGAGGCCCCTGAACTGTATCTTGAGAACCAGTGCTCTGGCCCGTTAACCTGTTTCATCGTCAACTGAAAGTTATCTTTTAAAATTGTTTCTGTTGTCAGGGTGGAGTGGACTAGTTAGGATATAGGTTCATTTGCTGTTACAGAGACCCAGCATTTCAGGGGCTTTAGCAAGAGGGAAGTTTCTGTCTTATGTCAGTACCAGGAGTGAGCAGTCCAGGGGTCATATGGCAGCTCCAAGGTGCCAGGGCCTGCAGCTCCTTCTCTCCCATGGCCCTGCCATCCTCCAGCACGTCGCCAACCTTCCGAAATGGCGCACTTGGCTGGAGGCTGTCTGGCCAGCAAGGAGGGAGGGCCCACCATTTCTCTCCGAGGGTACAGCCTGGGTGTTGCACCGTCACTTCTCTTCCTGTACCGTTGGCCAGAACTGGTTCCAGGGCCCCACCTGGCTGCGAGGGAGGCTGGGGAATGTGGTCTGTTTTGACTGGCCCAGATGAAAGTCAGCCCTTCCACTGGAAGGAAGTGTGAATGGCCCCTGGGACCCAAGCGCTGCCTCTCCTCCTCGATGGGTATGACCTCTGGGACTAGCTTGCTGCCCACTGTGTCCCTAAGCCTGGAACAGTGGGTTCTCGATGCCTCCTTGTAGGAAAGAGTCCATGTGTGTGGCTGGGACCCAACAAAATGAGACCCTTCTACTTTTCAACCACAGGGCCCGCAGCTGTTTGTCCTGTCAGTTTAGACAGTGAAGGGTGCGGGGCTGAGTAGCACCTTGTTATCGGAATCTGGTTATTCCGGAGCTTCAGGGAGCAAGTGAGGAGGGTTTGTGCAGCAGACGATTCACTTGAGATTTATCTGCGTCGCTTCGGTTCCTTACTTTGGGTACTGAGTGTGCCGGGGGTCCCGGGGGGGCCGGCTCAGAAGCCAGGCGCATCAGGGCTGTGGATGGAGCACTGGTGTCTGGGGGTGACGGTGCTTTCGATGTTTGCAGAGGAAGCTGCCCGAGCAGGACATCGCGCAGGGATCCTACATCGCCCTGCCTCTGACGCTGCTCATCCTGCTGGCTGGCTACAACCACGACAAGGTAGGGGGTCCCGAGACCTCATGGGCAGCAGATGTGTCGTGGGGAGGGATCCCTCATGACTGGGACGTGGCAGTGGAAGAACGTCCACTGTTACAGAGGTTACAGCATTTTAGGTCATGTCCAATTCCTAAGGCCTCCTTGCAAGGCCATAACCCTCTTGTAACAGCTCTCCTAACCTTTAAACCTGGAGTACCTCTGGGTCTCTGGTGGCCGTCTCTAGTACAAAGACCTGCCCTGGTCTGAACTGAGAGCACAGAGCAGGTGGTGACGGGGCCTGGGAGGGAGGGGCGCGGGGGAGGGTCTCTGATGTCCCACTGGACGGAAGTCTTCTCCCGGCGTCCCCCTCTCTCATACTCTCTCTCTTTCCAGCTCATTCCCTTGCTGTTGCAGCTGACAAGTCGCCTGCAGGGAGTCCGAGCTCTCGGCCAGGCAGCCTCTGACAGCAGTGGCCCGGAAGACGCTAAGAGACAAGCCAAGAAACAGAAGACGAGGCGGACGTGAGGGGAAGAGGCCAGGAAGTCTCCCTTGGGACAGGCCCCTGGCGTGGAGGACATGCTGCCTGTCCCCACCCGCCCCTCGCCCAGCCCCGGTGCCATACCGTGAAGGGACCCTCCTGTCACTCTGCTGAGCACAATTGATTTTCTGAGTTGAAGATAATTTATTATTATTTTTTTTGTCAAAGAAGTATTTAAGCTGTGCCGGTGGTGTGCGAATGTAATCCTCAGTCTTCTGCTGCATTTGCAAGAAGAGTTCTAGTAAATGGGGGCTCTGGCCCCCTAATCAAGCACCTGTTGGATTGACCGTCCCCTTAACTTCCCTGTGCAGTTGAGGTCCCTGCTAGAAACCACACAGCCCGTGTCTACTACTGGGAGGGTGTGTTAGGAGGTAAAACTCAATAAAGTTGCCCGTTTGTTTGTGTTGTAGGTCATCTCAGGTGTAGTCCTTGGATGACATGGGCTAATGCTGGGGTCACCGACTAAGCCGCCTGGAGGGGCACGTGAGTCCTGAGTGAAGGCGAGATGACATACGGCAGCTGGCATTTGGCCTCAGCGGTGGTAGGAAGACAGGGGAGGAGGGGTTGTGGCACAGCGAAGAGCCCCACCCCCACCTGATCTAAAGGAGCCTGAGGTTCTCAGGGGCTCTGGCTCCCCGGTGCCCCGCGGGAACATGCGTTCATTTTTCTAGAGAAGCCAGGAAGACAGTTTTATGTGAACTCTTCCAGGTTTTAAATGTTAGAGACAAACAAAATGCATACGTAGGATGTGTGAAGCTTGAAGGCTGCGGGTTTGCATAAGGGATCCACAGGAATGCTCACCATTTGAACAGCATTAGTTTAATTCTTATAGGAAGTAATTAAGTTAATAAGTTATATTGGAAGCGGGGACATCCATCCATCCAATGTTTATTGAGTCCCATGTGTGACAGGCACCGGGGTATGCGATGAGCAGAGTAGACGACGGTATAAACGGAGATGGACGAGGACAGGGCCCCTCTGCTTTTATCCTCATCGTGTCCCCAGCGCTTGGTGTGGAGTAGGCATTCTAGAAGGAATGAATGAGTGAATGCATGCGTGCTTGCAGGAATGAACAAGCACAGGGCACGGGGCCCCGCCCCCCACAAGCGCACGACCCAGCCATCATTGGGTGGAAGACAAGCCAGCAGGTGGACGAGGGCCGTGCGGAGAGCTGAAGGCCTGGTGGATGAGGCTCACATGGCCGAGGGGTCACAGAGCAGAGGTCCGATCCCACCTGAGAGCTTAGGGAAGCTTCCCAGGCATGATGTTTAGGCCAACTCTGGAAGGACCCAGAACGGAAAGAGGAAAAATAAGGCAGAAGGTCTTGTTGGGTGCCACGACCAGTGCAGACAGTCAGCTGGAGGGTTCCTGGCCCGTTGGTGGCCACCCGAAGAGCTGCTGTGTTTCCAGCCAGCGGCTGTTGAGCTGTTGGCCATTTCACGGGTGTTACTTTTTCACCATGAAAGGAAATAAACTCTTAGAGATCTGGGACAGTTGAGATACATAATCCATTTCTTGGAGTGTGTTCTAACTCTTATTCCAAGTGGACACCCAGAAACATCCCTTTTAAATGTTAATGGGGCTTTTTATTGACACAGTGTAAAGGTTAAGAGCTCATGAAAGATACGACTAAATGTCAATATGTTCCATCCAGTTCCAGGCACTGCCATTAAGTGGCAGTCTACCCCCGTCACTGCTACATGTCACCCTTGGTGGTGGTGGGTCTTCTAAAGGGCTCTGTTCCTGGAAAAGGCTGCTGTCTTTCTCGGTCCATTTGGAAGTTGGGCCTACTCTGTTGCCTGTAGTTGTCTTCATTTGCTGGCAATCTCAGGACAGCTCCCCTGATTCCCCTGTGAGGTGTAAGTATGAATAGTTAGAGGCTTTTGAACGGGGCAAAAGTTATATGAGACAGATTTTTTTTTCCCTGAGAAAAATGTCTAAAATGGCGGGTCCCTGAAGACCTCCATTGCTTGCACATTTTTTTGCTTATTAAAGTAGCCCCAACCTCAGTGAGGACACCCCAAAGACCAACAGGGAAGTGCCCTTCCAAGGTGCTGGCTTCACCTCAGTCTTTCCTGGTTTACTTGTTTGGAATGTTATCAACCAACCAGCAAGGAT
The DNA here is from genome assembly GCF_003031525.2 of Neophocaena asiaeorientalis asiaeorientalis. NCBI lineage: Eukaryota > Metazoa > Chordata > Mammalia > Artiodactyla > Phocoenidae > Neophocaena > Neophocaena asiaeorientalis. The sequence continues at coordinate 10,497,576 of NW_020173198.1, read as the reverse complement.
GGTTGGAGTAGGGGGTGGGAAGGGGTGGGTGTGAGGAATGTGTAGTGGGGAGGAGCTGGTGACTGCAAGAGAGGTGGAGGGAAGAGGCGGTCCTTGTGCCCAACTCTCAGTGGTCTGTAAGGAAAAAAGATTCGTGAAAGTAGGGAAAAGTGAATGATTACCTCCCTGAGTTAAGAGCACTCGCGGAAAGACTAGCCTTTCTCAAGTGGTGACCATGTGCCAGGTGCCATGCTGAGTCGTTTCATGCATGAACTGCTTTGTCCACATGACCTTATGACACAGGTATGTTTTCAACCCTACTTTACAGAGGAGGAAACTGAGACTTAAAGATCTGGCAGCTACGAAGTAGCAGAGGTGGGATTTGAACCCAGGTGCAAGAGTTCTTGACCACTGTGCTCTGCTAACTCCTGCTGCACAAAGTGAGTCGGTGCATTTGTGTGCCAGGTTGTCTGGGAATAATTCAGGGGTTTAGAAAGTGAATGTCATCTGCCAGAGATGTGGGCATAAGCTGTGATAAATGTAGTCAAGGCACAGTGACATGCAGCCATGTGTGCAGTGGAGCATCGGGCCATAGGACCTTTTAATTGTTCCATCAGCATTGTTTCCAGAACCAGAGTTATGTGACTAAATGCTTAAATCCAATTCCCTAAACACAAATCCAAATCCAGTGGGTGAGATTCCCCTTTCCTCAAAAGCTGGAGCAACCTGATGAGGAGAGTTGGGAAGGATTTTTCGGACAAAGTTTGCATAGTTGCATTCCGTTCTGTCTAGGCTGAGTGTTCACTGGGAGTGAGGACTGTGTCTCAATCATCTGCATTTCCAGTCCCTCACACATGGCGGGTGCCTGAGGTAGGGAGCCAGCCTCAAGATCATCCCCCTGATGATCCCCACTGCCTTTGTGTGTGGTCCCCTTGCACGCTGAGTCAGGGCTGGCACTCAGACGTGAGTAATGATGTGTGCCTTCTCAGGCGGGGTCATAAAGGGCATTGCACAAACATGAAAACAACCTAAATGTCCATCAACAGATGATAGAGAAGATGTGGTGTGTATATACAATGGAATACTACTCAGCCATAAAAAAGAACAAAATTATGCCATTTGTAGCAACATGGCTGCAAGTAGAGATTATCATACTAAGTAAGTCAGAAAGAGAAAGACAAATACCATATGATATCGCTATGTGTGGAATCTAAAATATGACACAAATGAACCTATCTATGAAACAAACAGAATCACAGACATAGAGAACAGACTGGTGGTTGCCATGGTGGGGCGGGGAAGGGAGACGGATGCACTGGGAGTTTGGGGTTGGTAGATGCAAACTATTCCATTTAGAATGGATGAACAACAAGGTCCTACTGTGTAGCATAGGGAACTATACTCAATATCCTGTGGTAAACCATAATGGAAAAGCATATAAAAAAAGAATGTATGTAGTGTATGTGTATAACTGAGTCACTTTGCTGCACAGCAGAGATTGGCACAGCATTGTAAATCAACTCTACTTCAATAAAAAAAAATTCAAGGGCACTGCACTTCCCACTTTGGCCCTGGGGGAAGCCAGCCGCCTTGTGTGAGGGTACGCAGACAGCCTTCGGAGAGCTGAGGTCCCTGGACAGCAGCCAGTCCAGCTTGCGAGCCATGCGCTTCAGCAGCCCTGGACGTGGATCCTCCAGCCCCAGTCAAGCCTTTGGTTGACTGCAGCCCCAGCTGACGTCTAACTGCAGCTGCTTCAGAGACCCCCCCAGGTGACACTGCCTGGCTGAGCTCTCCCCAAATTCCTGACTCACAGAATCTGGGAACATGATATATGACTGTATTAGGCCTCTAAGTTTCGGGGTTATGAAACATTAGGTAACATTAGGTATGCGACATTAGGTAACAGGAACAGTACTCACTAAAGGTCTGTCATGAATGGACAGTGACTGAGAGACTCCCAGTAAATCGATGCATTTCTACTTGTAGTAGTCAAGGCTCTTTTGGTTCAAGTGACAGGAACCCAACTCCAACTAGCTTAAGCAAAATGGGGCATTTCACTGCCCATGTAGTTGAGAAACCCAGGAGTGTCTGGCTCCGTGCATGGCTGGATCTAGGGCATGTCTTAGCCTCCCGGCTCTGCTTCCCTTTGTGTGTTGACTATGCTCTTCCCCCCATCAAGGCTCTACGCCACCTCTCAGTGATTACCTCTTAAAGACCCCTCTGCTGGAAACCGACAGACATTGAAACCGGGTCCTTTTCTATTTGTTCAGTCACTGCTCTGCCTGAGGCAGTGGCAGGGGCAGATGTGGAACGGACTCCACGGTGAGTAGAATTTGGGAAAACTGGCTTTTGACTTCTGATTTTTTCTGCTTCTGTGGAAGATGGTCACCCAGCAGCGTTGGGCCTGTGTCATCCCAATTTGCAGACCGAACAGAAAGAGAACTTCCATCTCACAGACCCTGTGTCCATCTGGGGAAGGTGAAGGAGTGATGGGCAAACTGCTCATGGGGCCCTGGCCAGCCCTGAGCCACACCTCCGTCCATGCCATACAAAGCTCCTGCAGGGGGTCGCTGTGTTTCCCAGAGAAACAAGGGATCCCGGGTGGGCAAAACCAATAGAAGTCAGCTCCACTCCCTTCAAAACTTGATGACAAGGCCTGGTCGAAGTCACCCACCATTTTTGGCTTTATCTTTTCATTAGCAAATAACTGTGACCTTATCATGACATGCCTAGGGGAGGGGAGAAACTTTTCTTCTTGTGGGCCTACTGTGTAGAGTGCGGGAAGGTATGGGGGGACCCCCTCCCTCCCGCCTTCTCAGTGGGAGCGTTTATGCTTCATGATACAGTGGTAGGATCTTGGATGGATAACGACCATTGTCACTACAGCCCTTCTGTCCCCACACCTGGGGTTGTTTACGATGCTGCCCGCTTACATACCCTTTCGGATGAGTGACTCTTTCACTGTTCCACCTTGTGGATGAAACAGCAGCCCATCTTGCATTTGCTTTTTGGAATTTGAAGATTCTGTAAAATAGATGAATGCATTGGAAAAAGTGGTCCCCAAGTCTGTGTGGAATCCATTCCTCTGGGGACTGATGGCTACCCCTCCCTGTCTAGTCTCTGCAGGGGAGGCGGCTGGCAAGAGGAGGGAAGCTGACAGCTGCTGCATTTTTATCCTGTTACTGCTCTTAGAGCCGAGAGGAAGAGATGGCTAACCGCCGCTGAGTGATCAAACTCGAGCTGGGCCTCTCTCGCTTCCTTTTCATGGGCTGGGGTGGGCGGGAATACAGAGAAAGAACATTTTGTTGCCTACTAAAAATGCTTCTTCCCTTCTACGGTTTCGAGAATGCCTCACCTAAGTGATGACTGATACTCAGTTAATGATGGTAAAGAACTGATCACATATGAAGATGAGGTCTAAGACTGACACTGGTTGATGGCAGGGGTCAGCAAACTCTGGCCCCCAGAGTCGATTTCTGTTTTGTAAATAAGTTCATTTGTATCATTTTTTTTTACATTCCACATATAAGTGATGTCATATAATATTTGCCTTTCTCTGTCTGACTTCATTTAGTATGATAATCTCTTATGTCCATCCATGTTGCTGCAAATGGCATTATCTCATTCTTTTTTATGGCTGAGTAATATTCCATTGTGCATATATACCACGTCTTTTTTATCCATTCATCTGTTGATGGACCCTCAGGTTGCTTCCATGTCCTGGTTATTGTAAACAGTGCTGCTATGAACACTGGGTTGCATGTATCTTTTTGAAAAGTTTTCATCTTTTCTGGATATATTCCCAGGATTGGGATTGCTGGATCATACAGTAGCTCTATTTTTAGTTTTTTAACGAACCTTCATACTGTTCTCCATAGTAGCTGCTCACAGACATGGAAAACAAACTTATGGTTACCAAAGGGTAAGGGGGGGGGTGGGGGAAGGATAAATTAGAAGTTTGGGATTAACAGGTACACACTACTATATAAAAAACAGATAAACAGGGACCTACTATATAGCACAGGGAACCATATTCCATATCTTGTAATAACCTATAGTGAAAAAATATATATATAAAACTGAATCACTTTGCTGTACACATGAAACTAACACAACATTGTAAATCAACTATACTTCAATTAAAAAAAAAATTACAAATTGCCAAAAAAAAAAACCCCAAAACTATGCCTCCCCCACCCCTGCCAAATCTCGTCTGCCACTGTGTTTGTATATAAAGCGTTATGGGAACACAGCCACACCCATTCATCTACAAATTGTCCGTGGCTATTTTCATCCTACAACAGTGGAGATGAGTAGCTGTGGCAAAGACTGTAATGCCCCACAAAGCCTAAACTATTTACTATCTGCCCCTTTATAGAAAAGGTCTGCTGACCTCTAGTCTACTGGGTACTTTGTAAAGTTTGATTTTGGGGAGAGTCATTAGTTCATTCAACAAGCATTAGTTGAGCATCTGTGCTGTGCCAGGCCCTGCTCTGTGTACTGGGGGTTAGTGGTGAGAACATGCGGCTGGGCCTCAACTCTCCGGAAGCAAAATGCTGACGGAGGAGAGGGACATGAAAGGGGTGAGTGAGAACTTCCTGGATGAGAACGTGTTGTAAAAAAAAGAGGGGAAGAGGGCGACGGGGTAGAGGGTGATTGGTGTCAGGGAAGGCCACTCTGAGGAGGTGCCGTTTGAGCTGAGACCCGAATTAGAGAAGGGCCCTGTTCGGCAGAGGTCGGGAGGCAGAGCTGCCCGGGTGGAGGGGACAATAATTAGAAAGACCCTGAGGAGGAAATGAGCTTCACGGGTCTGAGGAAGAGCCAGGAGGTCAAGCCCTGGATGGTGTGGGGTAGCTGCAGGAGAGACTGAGCGGAAGTGGCCAGTGAGGTGGGGGAACCCAGGATACGGTGGTTGGGTAAACAGTTGTCAGCGCTCCACCCATTCATTGATGGATGAATGAGTGAATGGTCCTTAGAAATAATGTTGGTCATGATCCATCCCATGACTCATATGGAGACCACGTCACCAATTCACACTTGTCTTCTGTTTAGGATGAACCGTATGAAACTGCCATTTTTATAGGTCAAAATGGTTGACCAACCATTACACATGCGTACTGAAATTAAACAAGTAAACGGATAGTGGATATGGGAGCCAGGTTTCTCATTGTTGGAGTGGGAGGATACAAGTAAGCAAAGGAGGGAAGACTAGAATGATCCCTGTGGTGATGGATTAGAGTTGGAGACATCAGTATGAACTCACATTTCATATAGACACAGATGGTTGCATATGGCAATATTTATACATATGTGCATACACACAGGCTAGTAACACACATATGCTTCCTTGCTCTGCCAGCGGGGCAGGGCTAGAAGCAATGAGAGCTTAGTAGCAACAAACACCCAGTGCCTAGATCTCCATTCTCTAATAACACCCCTCTCCAATAAAAGGCACCCGGGCTCGGTGGAGAAATGTCTGATTCTAGGACTTGGGTGGGAAATATAAAGGATGAGCTGGGAACATCGTATAGTGTCAGAAAGTAAGGAAGTGATACCAACCAGGGTTCTTGGCCTTCCTTAATCAATAGAAATTGATAAAAGCCAGACAAGAAATTCAGGCAGGGCTTTACTGGGGCCCCTGCTGCAGCAGCTGGAGAGTGAAGACAAGTAACAGTTTCCCTTACTTGCTCTCTGAGGTGGGGGGAGCTGGTTCCTTATATGGGGTGAGGGTGGGGGTGTGTCCAGGGATTGGGCAGGAGGGCTGGCTTAGGTGTTTTGCCCACCCCTTTGGTGGTGTGTGCAGGGGGCATGTGCAGTACCCTGCTTTTGCTCCCGACACCCTGTTTTTGCCTCTGGCTCTTCAGAAGTAAAAGTTGGGTTTTTGGTCTTTTTGTATCTTGTTGTCCATAATTTGCCCCAACTGTGCTGTGCACACATCTATTTTTAGTCCCTCATAGTTTCTTTGTATTTTGTTGCCGGAGGATTGTCCGGGTACAAGCACTGCAGCAAAGGGTCCCAGCCTGTCTCAGAAGCACTAAGCAAAACAAGACAAATCACCACATTGATGGGGGTGGATCTCAAAGGGACACAGGAGCCAGCTGAAAGAGCTCCCATAGTCAAAGCTGGAACAATCTGACCAACAAAATAAAGTAGTACTGGATTATAACTCAAAGTATAGAATAAATATCCATGGTTCCATACTGATATAAATCAATGACTGAATAAATAAACGGCCCAGAAAAAGGACACTAAGTAAAAACTAAGGAAATCTGAATAAATTTGGACTTTAGTTAATAATAATGCATCAATATGTGAGCATATGGGAACTTAACTATCTTTACCATTTTTCTAGAACTATTCTAAAATAGAAAGTTTAAACATTTATTTAAAAAAAAGGTCAAATGCAGCAGTGTCATATGTTCAACCTAGTAGTGCTTTTCCTGGTTTAGTTTGTGCGCATGAATTCATATTGTGCCATTTAACCTCTGTTGCCTGACCTTCAGCATAGCCAATGACCCCAAGAGACAAAAAACCCAAGTTAGGGATATGTCTTGGGGCCAGGAAATGGCCCAGCATCCAGACTGCATGCATTGGTTACCTGGAAAAGCCAAGGAATAGTATAGGCAGGGGTTGGCAAACTATAGCCCATGGGTCAAATCCAGCTGGCTGCCCATTTTTGTCAATAAAGTTTTATTGGAACATAGCCACGCCCACTTATTTACATATCGTCTATGGCTACTTTTGAGTGACAACAGCAGAGTGGATAGTTGCAATGCAGATCACACAGTCCACAAAATATCTACTGCCTATCTGGCCCTTTAAGGAAAAATTTTGCTGACTCCAGGATAGGGGACACAGTTCTGTCATCATCCTTTAGCAGGAAGGGCAAGGAATCCCCATCTCAGGACAAGTCTGTCTTTTTAACAACAGAACATACAGCTGGGCAAAGCCCAAGGCTCACTTCCTTGGGACTGAAACGGATCATTAATATTGAATGTTTAATATCCTACTTGCTCCAGATGATTCCATTTAATTTCTATTATCTCTCGCAACAGGGCTCTCAGGTGCAGGGGTCAGGGCTGTTTGTCTTCCTTGGCTCTCTGAGGCTTCAGAGCATATTGATTCTGCAGAATGCACATTTCTCTGAAAAGAGCGTCTCCCTACATGACAGGAGATCACACACCGCTTGTTTCCTGTCCCTTTCATTCCCCTCTGAACATGATAAAATCATGATCCCAGCATCACCGAGGGACCCTCGTGTCTCTTTGAAGAAGGTCTCCTTTTGCTTGCCTTCTTTTAAAATCTCTTTCAAGCCAGTGAGGCAGAGTGGAAAATGTTCGCTGGCTCTGGAGGCAGACAGGTCTGAGTGCGAGTGTTGGCCCTGTTATTTACTGGGCTGTGTGACTTTGGACGAGCTGCCTAACTTCCCTGAGCCTGTGGCTGTTCCACGGTAAAATGAGGAAAAGGGGGCATTACAGGGCAGTTGTGAGGCTTCAGGAAAGTGGTGCTCACAGAGCACCTGCTGCAGGGCTTGCTTCCTGGTATAATCCCTTCTCAGAGGCAGGGCTGACATTCAGCTGATACCCACTGGTGTAGCTGTGCCCATGTTTTACAGCCAGCCATTGGGGTTGGTCACAGTGTTCTGATTGGTCAGTGCCCAAGCCATGACAGATGTTCAATATTCTGAAAAGCATCCCTGAGTAGAGATGAATTCACCGCTTCCTTTTACAGCTTCAGACAATTACATTGGTCCACACTGTAGGAGTCTTACCCAGATCCTGTTTACCTGGCCAGGGCACCTTTCCCCAGCTGCTGTGAGTGCTGGCTGCTAAGAGCTCACAGCTGTCTCTTCTCAGGAGAACTGCCCTCTCCAGATGCGAGACACCTTACCCGGGAGGGGATGCCTTGCCCCAGTGAGTAACTGACACAGCAGTAGGGCTGGCTGGCCCCTGCCTCACGGTGGTGCAATCTGTGCTCCAGAGCTCCCTGTGGGATCAGGCTGAGGGAAGATATTACATTCTTGCTCGGCTCTTTCCCCTCCGCTTCCTGGGGCCCTCACTTCCCTTCTCCTGAAAGCCCCCCCCTTAAAAACTCATATCTGCCCAAGTCCCTGCTTTTGGCTCTGCTTCTAGGACACCTGGCCTAAGGCCATCAGTGACCTGCTGCTACACATCCAGATCTTTCTGCAATTGCTGGAATAGTGGTCAATCCTTGGGGGCCCAGTGAGGAAGGGTCTGAGGGGCCGTGTGCATGGAGCTGGTTTGGTGGGGTCTGCAGGCAGGCAGGACCCCATGGGGGATGTGACTCAAGGGTTTTGTCAAATATCTTTTATCCCCCTGACAATGCAAAAAAATGTGGGCTCATACTCGAGGGTTTCGCCCACGCCACACTGGGCCCCTATGGTCCGCTGTGCTGTCAGCAGGTGTTGCACTTGGGAGACGTGTGTGTGTGTGATGTGTGTGTGCATGCATTTATATATGGGGTTGTGTGTGTGTGTGTGTGTTTGTGTGTGTATGTGAGCTGAGGTTACGAGCCCCCCTTCCGGCTCAGTGCCCCTGCCTGGGCTTGCCTTGTCCACCTGTTGCTCTGGGCCCCTCAGGTGGTGACTAGCTAGCAAACAAGGAGGGCACTGGGATGCCTTGCTCACTGGGACTCTGGACCAGCCCCCACCATATTGGGCCTTTTGGCCTCTGGGGCATGACTTGGCCTCTGCTGGCTTTGAAGGCCTGCCAGAGACACACCATCTGGTCTGGGAAATGTTCTCAGCCTGGGCACAGCCCACTGACCACTGCTGGTCTGTGACTTCTTTGTCCAAGAAAACAGCCCAGCCTGACCTGAGTGGGCACCAGGGATGGGGCCACATCTTGGGAAAGGATGCTTTGGGTGAACCTGGTTTCTGGACCTGGTTCTGCCACTAAGGTGCAGAGGACATTAAGTCAGTTACTGCCCCTGGCTCCGTCCTAAGCCTAGGGGAGAGCTAGTCTCTCCCTGGGTTTGCCCAGGCTGGACCACCCCTGCCTGAGTGACGAGTTGGGAGAAAGACATTAATGTTTGGAGCAGTGTTGTATTAGTCAGTACTCTTGTTTGCAAGGCTTGGAAACACAGCTTGTTCTAGCTTAGGCAGATGTCTCCAGAATCCAAGGAAGGGCAGGATGTGCTGGGCTTCCAGAACACTTGGAACCATTGGCTGAGCCCCTGCTTCACCTTAGGCACAGAACTAAGGACTTTATAGTATTTTTCTCATTTGATACTCAAAACACACTGATGAGGAAACTGAGGCTCAGTGCAGTTAAGCGACCTCCCCAAGTCACACAGATCATAAAGCATGTCACTGATGCCAAAGCGTGAGCTCTTAGCCACCAGGCATTGTTATCAGTGTATTCATCAGAGTTGGCTAAACTGTTATAACAAATAGACCTAAGCGGAATGGCACATACACAATGGAAGTTTATTTCTGATTCATGTTACTGTGAAGGGTGGTCTCGGGTGAATGGGGAGGGGTTGGTTTATGTTATGCACAATTGTTGGGGGCTCACAGAGTCTCTGCTGTCTCCAACATGTGGCTTCTAAGGTCCCCTTGGAGACACAGCACGGTGGAGCATGCATGGTAGGATTTTATGGGCCAGAACAGGAAGTGGCACCTCACTTCTGTTCCCATTCCACTGACTTGAACTCAGTCATGTGGGTCCACCTAGGTGCAAGGGCTGCTGGGAGATCTGGTTAGCTGTGTGTCCTGGAGGAAGGGAAGGACCAAGTCTGATGGGCAGCCTGCAGTCTTCCCCATACCGCGTTAAGTATTGCCATTATTTCTTGCTCTCTTCTAGTCCTTGTCCCTAAGTAGTTTTCCTACTCAAGCCAGAATATATATTCTAGTTCTTACCTGATTTCTTTCATTTATCATAATCCTTTTTCTGTGTGGCTCCACTGAGTTTTCATAACAATCATGATTATAGGCTGTGTACTCCAACTGTTGGACAGTTAAGCTGCTCCAGGTTTTTTCAGATAATAAAAACAGTAAACATATTTATGCAAAAAAATCTTTGCTACTGGTGAATTATTTCTTTAAATTTTTAGGAGTGGGAATTCCAAGGGTAATGAGTGAGCATTTTTACAGCTTTTGACCTTTATCATCTCATTGCTTTTTAAAGGGTTTGTCACCTTCCACAAGGAAACTCGTCATCTTACCAACACTGAGTGCTATAGCTTTTTCTAATTTAGTTGTTGTTATCTGGTTTATTATGATGACCTTTTTCAGGTCTTCAGTCCTTTAGGGGAGGAAGTGTTTGTGTGTATCTGGCCTAATTCATCCCTTCTGTAATTTTAGGGGTTGAATGAAAGGGGTTGCTTCGGGGACCAGGGACTAGATGCTGTCCATCTGTCACCTCTGCTGGTGTTAGCATCCTTGGTGACTTGGCCTTATTTTGTCCCACCACAGAAAAGCTCCTCTAATGTGGCAGGTTACTTGGAGTGAGTGAGAAAGAACCTTTGTGGGACTAAGCTACTGATATTTGGGGATTTATTTGACACTGCAGTACATTCATTCTAGCCTAATATAGAACTTTCTGTACATTGTTTATAATTTCTCAACTGTCTTACAAAGCAGATATTCGTATCTTCACTCATCAAGTGAGAAAACTGAGGTTCAGGGAGGTCGAAAAGCTCTCCTAATATCACCCAGCTGGTAAGTGGTAAATCCAAGATTCAAACCCAGCTCTGACTGGTTGTAGAGCTTGCTTTCTTGCCCCGCCAACCTGGAAGTCTTAAGATGTAACTCAGGATTGAGAAGGTGGGGGAGGAGGAAGGTAGCAGAACTGACGAACAGGATGACATGGAAGTGAATGTCAGTACAGCCCACCTCCTGCCAGAACTTCAACTGTGTAATGTAACAGATTACAAAATGAGTCCGGCACTTGGAATATTTTCAGATGAGCCGTTCTGGAGCATTTGCTAAACATTCTGGATGTGTCTTCAAAGACCCCCTTCATACTTCACGCAGGCAGGCAAAGCAGGATGATAATGCATGATAATGCCCCTTCAAGGGAGTCTGGGAGGACTGCTCTCTTTAGTCCCTCATTAAAGCTGCATGTGCACTTCGAGGGAATGATGGCCAGCATCTGGACCAGATGTCAGAAGGGCCACAGCTGGGAGGGCCCTCAATCCTTGGCCAACTGGCTTCTTCCCAGTGAGGCTTCTGGGCAAACTTCCCTTGCTCTCAGGATGAAATAAATGCTAATGTCCCCAGCACGCCTCCCTTCTCATGAGGACGACTTTTACCTTCTTTCCCATCCCTGACATTTTGAAACCCTAGTGGGGTCCTGCCTCCACCTGCCATTGACTGATTTGACACCAGTGTCCCCTGGCCACAGGTGACTGGCCCAGAGTTTGGCACGTGACCCAAGCTGGGCCAGTCGGGGCCCTTCCCTGGGATTTTGAACTTGGAAAGGGAGAGAGTGTCAGTCTGTCCTTCTATCGGGTGGAGGCTGTGAGACATGAGGCTGGGGGCTGTCGGGAGCCTCATCTCCTGCCAGCAGGAGGGAAGCTCATCTGCTGGGAGAAGGAAAAAACTGACAGAGGCAGAGATGAAGAGTGAGTATGTTGAAATTCAAGTGCTTGTTTTCAGTTACGCTTGTACATGCCGCTCTTCCTTTGATTATAGTCTAATGGTGCTGGGTGCGGCCTCTGGAGCCAGACCACCCAGGTTCAAATCCTGGCTCATGGCTTAGGTGTGAGACAGCCAGACTGTAAAATGAGATAAATGAGAATACCTGCCTCATAGGGCGGTTGTAAGGAATAAGAGATACGTGCAAAGTGCTTGGAATAACGCCTGGGAGGTATTAAATGCTACATAAATGTCACTTCTCCTTCTTCCTCCTCTTCCCTTTTCCTCCCCACCTCCTCATCCTCCTTCTAATAATAATAGCAACAACAATGTTATTATTATATCTACAACTACTAATAATTTTTATTGAGATATAATTGACATATAACATTGTGTAAGTTTAAGGTATACAGCAAGGTAATTTAATATTTTTGTATACTGCAAAATGATTACCACCATATTGTTAGCTAACACCTCTATCACATCACATAATTACCATTTCTTTTTTGTGGTAAGGCTGTTTAAGATCTACTCTCTTAGCAACTTTCCAGTATATAATACAGTATTATTAACTCTAATCACCATGCTGTACATTAGATCCCCAGAATATATTCATCTTATAACTTACCTCCTTACCAACTTCTCCCCATTTCCACAACCTCCCAGCCCCTGGTAACCACAATAATATTATTATTATATCTAATAATAGTATTAACAATAATATGCCATTATGTCTAATAATAATCTAATAATTTACTATTAGTATTATATCTAATAATAATATTATTGTATTTAATAATAATAGTAATAATTAGAGACTGTTCAGTATCTTACCAATAAGTTGGGCTTCTTACACCTACAATAAGAAGCAGTGAGAGACTCTTTGAGAGATGAAATAGTCCTTCAGAAGTTGGTGGGGCTGATGCTGGAACCAACTTGATCCTTCACTGGTTGCAGGTTCTGACAGTCAAATATGCTCCACCAATGACCGGAGGGCTTGCAGCTTCCGGTCTAGGGCTAGGTGGGAGGGCCTTGGGAACAGGAAGAGGCGGGACTTCTGCCTCAGCTGTGGGAGGGAGGTAGACCTTAGGCTTCCGCTGTGTAGGCTCCAAACTTTGGAGCTTCCTGGCTGAAGTTCGGAACTGGCCCGGGACACGCAGGGCCAGGAGAGACTGCGGAAAGCGGCAGCCGCTCCGCATTGGTAGGTGGTAGGTGGCGGTTTTCACAAGAGAATTTATTATACAAACGAGGCTTGTCTCGGATGCCGCAAGATGAGGTGGTCTCTACGCGTCTGACAGAATCTTCAAAGTTTAGAGAGGCCTTGACGGGGTTCAGTCACGTATCCCGGCCAGATGGTCTCCACGACGCCTTTCTCAAGGCTGCGTCCTCGAAATGGCTCCTAGTGCAGGAACAGCACATTCCAAGGACAGGGGTGCGGTGAGGAGCCTCCATTGCCCGGGGCCAGCTCGCGGGTCACCCAGAGGTCACATCCTCTCTATGACCTCCTCCAACACGCTGGACGCTGAGCAGAAGAAACAATCTCCCTGCAGGGCTGAGGTGGCTGAATGAAGCGAAATGGGGGCAGGAACTGAAGTTTGCACTCCTGGAGTCTTTACTCAGCCTGCTTCACTTACCCGTACTCTCTTTTGCTTCTTATTCTGGCTGGACGTGTCTCTTCAGCTTTTAACACCCAGAGTCCCCAGAAGCCGCCACATGGCTCCACCAGAGAGGAGAGCAGAATCAAGAGATGGAGACGTTGATCTCATAGTATCGTTTTGGACCCCTGAGTCCTACCGTACCTGAACCCCTGGACTCTTTAGACGTGTCAAACAATGAATTCACTGTTCGCTGAACTGATTCCAGCTGCTTTTCTGTTGCTTTGCAATGGAAAGCGACCTGGCCAATACCACCTCCAAAATCAGCAGGCGAGAGTGAGATGCCAGCTATTTTTAAACATTTGAGACAATCAATTCAAAGCTTAAAAGGAAAAGAAAATCCCAGGGCTGAGGACTCTGAGCACATGTCCTGGAGAATCACTCTGAACCAAGCAAGAATGTGGACTCTGAGCAGCTGTCAGCAGCCTGAATGCAGGCTGGGCCAGGAGGGGAAGGAAGGACGGCACACGGACAGGAACGGCAGCAGCATATATCAAGGCTCCAGGACTGGTATGTATGTTTCCTTGGAGGAGGAAGCACAGCGCAGTCGTTGCCTGATGGATGAGAAGGGCTCAGCCTGAGTCTGAGGGACCCTGATTGTTCAGGAGTGCTTCCCTTTATGCAGTGAGGTTGTTGTTGAAAAGATGGTGGAAAAGAGAAGTTAAGAAAAGTAGGGTTTATTTTCCAGTTTTGTTTTTTTTTTTAATTTGATGTATTTTGGGCTGTGTTGGTTCTTCGTTGCTGTGCACGGGCATTCTCTAGTTGCGGCGAGCGGGGGCTACTCTTTGTTGCGGTGCGTGGGCTTCTCATTTCAGTGGCTTCTCATGTTGTGGAGCGCGGGCTCTAGGCGTGCCGGCTCACTAGTTGTGGTGCGCGGGCTCTAGAGCGCAGGCTCAGTAGTTGTGGCTCACGGGCTTAGTTGCTCCGCGGCATGTGGGATTTTCCCAGACCAGGGGTTGAACCTGTGTTCCCTGCATTGGCAGACGGACTCTTAACCACTGCGCCACCAGGGAAGTCCCTCCAGTTGGTTTTTGTACTAGCCACAGTTTCATTTGTTGAGCCCTGAGCCCCTACAATGTGCTGGACACTCTGCTTGTTTCTTTCATATGTAGTATTTACTCATTCCAACCAGGCTCGTATACAGCTCTTCATATCTGGTACTGCACAACTCCTGGGTGAACAGCGGTCCTTGGAATTTTGCAGTGCATAACCTTTGCAGCAGTATGGGCCAGTCCTGTTTCCAACAAACTGTAAGCTAGTTGGTGTTATATCTCCGTTTTTTAAAAAAAATAGTTGAGGCACTAGCCACAGAAGGGGTAGGTGTGTTGCCCAAGATAACATAATTTGTGGGTGGGAGAATTCTAACTCAAACCCAGGTCAAGGTAACTTACTTTCCATTGTATCACTTAGCTCTCTGTGAGTTAAAATACTCTCTAGGATAAGTTTAGTTGCTTCTCATATCTCAGACTTACTTGGAATGTGGACCAGTGGAGTCATATTGTTCATATTGATGCCTCCAGTTCTTAGCAAGGTACCTGTATCCAATGGGCAAGTGCTTGTTGAACTGAACTGGGACTGAACGGAGTGCCAGGGCTCCATGAAGAAAACCTCATCCAGGGGGCTGGACAGAGGAAAATGCACTTAGAGGAATGGGTGTTTTCTAGTTTCTAGTAGAAATAAATCTAGCAGTACGTTTTGAAGTTGATGATGAAAGGGCTGATTTCTGTAGACATCACCAAACCCTGAGAACTTTTCTGCGAGCTGTCTAGTGTCTTGATGGAGTACACAGCCAGGCCCATCTGGCTCTGTAGTGGAGACTTATCACTGGTGTTTCCTTCCCTGTTCCTAAAATACAGTAGGGATTCAACAGTGTGTGTAGGATGGGATTCAAAAAGAATCATACTTTTGTTGGGAAATGCTTCTTTGAGATGCTCAGCTGGGGGAAGATAAGGGCTGGGGATTGCAACTTACCCTGAAGATAGAAAAAGCCATTTGTAACACAAAAGGGATTTACCATTTCTTTCTGGAATTGGCCTTCAGGTGGGGCTATGTTTGACCTGTACTTTATTTTAAGTAAACTTGAATTAAAAGCAAACATTTAGAAGTTAGAAGAGTTTACGTTAAAAATCCTGATTTTGAGCTCCTCTTAAAAATCAGAAGATGGGGCTTCCCTGGTGGCGCAGTGGTTGAGAGTCCACCTGCCGATGCAGGGGACACGGGTTCGTGCCCCGGTCCGGGAAGATCCCACATGCCGCGGAGCGGCTGGGCCCGTGAGCCATGGCCGCTGAGACTGCGCGTCCGGAGCCTGTGCTCTGCAACGGGAGAGGCCACAGCAGTGAGAGGCCCGCGTACCACAAAAAAAAAAAAAAAAAAAAAAATCAGAAGATGGACCCACGCTCTTGCAGGGCAATGATCAGCTGGAGGTGAGAAGCAGCTGTCCCCTTTAGAAGAGTATGGGCTGCCCAGTTCACAACAGTTCCCCCACTCCCTATTGTATTATGCCCAGACTGCCTCTCCCTCATTTCTGCTGCTAACTGGTCCTTATAGATGTTTGAGTTTGTGATTCTTATTTGTGAGTCTAGGCTGGAAGATCAGCCATTCTTGGTTTTTATTACAGCATGTCTTTTTTTTAATCATCTAAAGAAGGACTCACATAGATTCAGTAGTTTCTCATCCATTTTTGGAGATGGGGAAACTGAGTCCAAGTAGAAGTTAAATCACTTATCTGGGGTCACATGGCAGGACAGTGCTGGTCCTGGAAAGTCCAGCATCTTTCTTCTTGTGTACCATGAGAACAGCTTCTACTGCCCTTTCTGACTTGGCCACTGGGGAACTCAGAGCCACATTTTCAGATCCAGTTTAGGAGCTGACCTTCTGGCCTGTGTATCTTTACCTTCCATCCTGCTCTATTCCTGTCTTTCTCTCTTATTCTAAATTATTTTTCTCTAGTCCCAAGTTTAAATTTATATTCTATAATTTTGTCATACATATTTCTTGGAGTCTACTGTAAGTTCGATGTGGGTGGTGAATGAATAAACAAAATGTCATGAATTTTAAAAGTCCAAGAAGGGCCTGCATCACACCAAACTTCAAGCTGGATGACTTGTCATAGACTCAGACTGTGGCTCTGTTGTGACCAACTGCCAGTTTTTGTTTGTTTGTCTGTCTTGAGCTCTTTGCCAACAATACATTTTGCTTTCCTGGCATCACAGTGGCCCAGGCCAATGCCTTCAGCTTAGAGTGCCTGTGAGGGGTCGGTCTGGTGTTAGGAGGGGGTTGGCAGACTCTGTCCTCAGACAGGCCGTGGGGGTGGAGATGGGGTAGGGGCAGCTTC
This sequence comes from Neophocaena asiaeorientalis asiaeorientalis, assembly GCF_003031525.2. Lineage (NCBI taxonomy): Eukaryota > Metazoa > Chordata > Mammalia > Artiodactyla > Phocoenidae > Neophocaena > Neophocaena asiaeorientalis. The sequence continues at coordinate 10,481,009 of NW_020173198.1, read as the reverse complement.
ACTACCTGCCTGGCATCTGGGTCTTGGTTGGAGAAAGAATTCCAGGCCCTGCCAACTTCTGTTCTATCTCCCATGGTCCCACCAGTGTGGCCATTCCTGCAACGATCTAGAGAGAAAGTTTCCAGCCAGGAGTTTTTGGCTTGTTTGATTTTGAACTTGTTCCCTCACATCCCTTTCCCCACCTCACCCTGTTGGTCCATGGACATTTTTTTGTTTTGTTTTGTTTTTTGTTTGCGGTACGCGGGCCTCTCACTGTTGTGGCCTCTCCCGTAGCGGAGCACAGGCTCCGGACGCGCAGTCTCAGCGGCCATGGCTCACGGGCCCAGCCGCTCCGCGGCATGTGGGATCTTCCCGGACCGGGGCACGAACCCGTGTCCCCTGCATCGGCAGGCGGACTCTCAACCACTGCACCACCAGAGAAGCCCATGGACATTTTTAAAAGAAACAGTTGCGAGACAAAATCAAGTCCAGAAATTCAACACAGGAGCCATTTTTATTTATCTTGGCTGTTCCAGGGTAGGGAAGGGAACTCATATTTTTGGAGCTTATTCTGTGCCAGCCAATGTGCTGTGTTAGCTTGAGTGCCTCCTCTTTGATTTCAGAATAACTTAGAGATGGATGATGCACAGCCTGATCCTGGCTGACTTCTATAACTGCCTCTCTCTTCCTTGCTTCCTTCAGCTGAACTGGCCTTC